>NW_026042484.1:0-240212 GCF_023856365.1 Brienomyrus brachyistius | reverse complement strand
TTATATATTTAATCTAAACAATAGTAATAAATATCGTTCCGATTCAAAATATCATTTACGGGTGAATCTTATGACTTGCATTGGGAAACAGGAAACGGGCCAAGCTGCAGGGCCAGTTCAAAGGCATAGTGCGAGGCGCCCAGAAAGGGGGCGAGGTCTGGGCGGAGTCAGCTAAAGAAGAAAAAGGCCTGACCTTTTTCTGGATGCTGTGGACTGTGTTTGTGTGTGAGCTGCAGCTGCATGTTCCTTACATTTTTTTTATTAACACCAGCACCGTGAGGTTTGGCCTGGACTGGGTCCTGTCCTGCATGGTTGAAGACATGTTGACTGATGGTCAGCCCGTGTTCTGTTGGATCCCACAGAAAGGAAATGGGAATCCCGTTTGGATCGGATGCTGACAGTTGAAAAAAAACTCATGTCTGTGTGTTATGAAAGAATATCAATAAATGTTTCCGAAAGGGGATGACTCATTTGGTAATTATTTACGGCTTATGTTATGGCTGAGAAATTTACAGTCTTTACTAAAGTCTGACTTCTTTCGAGTCACCTTTAATATAGATTGGACACTCTCTATGCTATGTACAATACTTATATAGATGGTACATGTTTACTTGCTTGCACAGATGGTTGATTAGGTAATTAGTGTAAGTGTGTGTGTGTGTGTGTGTGTGTCCAATCGCATGTATGTCCAAGGTCCATAGTAAGTAATATACACTGATCAAGAGATGCCTGAAAGTGGATGAAAGAGGACATTAGTGGGTGTATCACTTAGTGTAACGGGTGCAGGAAAATGAGCAGGACTGCAAGCCATATAATGACCCACTGTCCTTATCTAGCTCTTAATACAGTATGCATACAGTGATGTATCTACAATGGACAGCTACTATAAGCAGATAGCACAGTACAGGTGCTTAATCTGTATGCTATTTCCATCCATCCATTGTCCAAACCGCTTATCCTACTGGGTCACAGGGGGTCCGGAGTCTATCCCGGAATCAATGGGCACGAGGCAGGGAAGAACCCAGGATGGGGGGCCAGCCCATCACAGCTCACACTCACACACCATTCACTCACACATGCACACCTACGGTAAATTTAGCTACTCCAATTAGCCTCAGCATGTTTTTGGACTGTGGGGGGAAACCGGAGGAAACTAGCAGCTTTGTGTGGTAATTGTTTGTATTAAAAATACATTGGATCAAGTCAAATTATTTTTATGAAGAATTAACATCTAAAAGCTGCTAGTAGACCGTGGGAAAATAATTTTTCTATTTTCTTGCTGCCATCTCGTGGCCAAAAGTAGGTATTGCAATTTCCATCATATGTAAGAGGGCCTGCCCATCAGAGTAATGTACATCCTGTGACATGTATTGACTATCAAGACAAACTGAAACACGGTGTATTAGGCTGTCAATGAGTACTGGACTAGGGTGAAAAACTGCCTGATAATCTACCTATTAACTAGAAGAGTACAAACTGGAGACGGATCCCCTAATACAGAGGGATTAACGTCTGTGCCACATCCAGAACCATTCAGTGTAGGAGTCTGGTGGTTCTACTGGATACTGACAAGTACCCAGCCCCTTTGTTCCCTCTGATAATCATCAGTCCTCCTCTGAATGCCTTCACCACTCTATTCCTGAATAGGTACACATTTAAATATGCTAGCAAGATCAAGGTATTGGGATAACTGTTAGGTTCGCTGTTCAGAGAGTTGCAGTGAAAACCATCATACACAGTGGCCCTTTCTGGATAAGATTACCTCCCTCTGATCTAACAGGTCAAGATCAAAGCAAGGTGCATTGCAATGTCTGACACCCAGCACACTACAGCATATAAAATACAGGTATCCATCGCCTTCCGCATTTGGAACCAGGACCACTTGTTGCAAGTCAATTTGGGCGTATCTCAAGTTATACGAGAGAGGCAAGACATTAAGGACAGTATACACAGTACTGAAATAATAATGTACATATTAAACCACAGCACTTAATAAACAGATACTGCACTTACATTTCACAAAAAAAAAATAAAGCACAGATTGCACTAAGAAATCAAAAGATGCATGTGCTAGCAAACAGTGGGAGCTGAGGAAGAAGCAGTGGTGAAATACTTTATTGTACAGTACAGTAAGTTTCTTTTTATAGAATGAAATAGCATACAGGGGGCGGCATGGTGGTGCAGTGGTTAGCACTGTTGCCTCACACCTCTGGGACCCGGGTTCGAGTCTCTGCCTGGGTCACATGGGTGTGGAGTTTGCATGTTCTCCCCGTGTCGTCGTGGGGTTTCCTCCGGGTACTCCGGTTTCCCCCCACAGTCCAAAAACATGCTGAGGCTAATTGGAGTTGCTGAATTGCCCGTAGGTGTGCATGTGTGAGTGAATGGTGTGTGAGTGTGAGCTGTGATGGGCTGGCCCCCCATCCTGGGTTCTTCCCTGCCTCGTGCCCATTGATTCCGGGATAGACTCCGGACCCCCTGTGACCCAGTAGGATAAGCGGTTTGGACAATGGATGGATGGATGGATGCTGAGGCTAACTGGAGTTACTAAATTGCCCGTAGGTATGCATGTATGAGTGAATAGTGTGTGAGTGTGCCCTGTGATGGGCTGGCTCCCCATCCTGGGTTGTTCCCTGCCTCGTGCCCATTGCTTCCGGGATAGGCTCCAGACCCCCCACGACCCAGTAGGATAAGCGGTTTGGACAATGGATGGATGGATGGAAATAGCATACAGATCTTATAAGCACCTGTACTGTGCTATCTGCTCATAGTAGCTGTCCATTGTAGATACATCACTGTATGCATACTGTATTAAGAGCTAGACAAGGGTCATTATATGGCTTGCAGTCCTGCTCATTTTCCTGCACGCGTTACACTAAGTGATACACCCACTAATGTCCTCTTTTATCCACTTTCGGGCATCTCTTGATCAGTGTATATTATTTACTATGGACCTTGGACATACATGCGATTGAACACACACACACACTTACACTAATTACCTAATCATCCATCTGTGCAAGCAGGTAAACATTTACCATCTATGTAAGTATTGCACATTGCATAGAGAGTGTCCAATCTATATTAAAGGTGACTCAAAAGAAGTCAGACTTCAGTAAAGACTGTAAATTGGCAGCCATAACATAAGCCGTAAATAATTACCAAATGAGTCATCCCCTTTCGGAAACATTTATTGATATTCTTTCATAACACACAGACATGAGTTTTTTTTCAACTGTCAGCATCCTTCTCGATTGTCAGAAGCTCTGCGCTAGAGGGAGGTTTACTGGTCTTATACTCTTCTGGCACCTTGTGTGATTCCTGACTTGGGACATCAGTTTGGCTCCTTCTGTATGTGGTTTACATTGTATTTGTTCTTTAAAGTTGCCCCTTCAGAATTAGACAGTGTAACCAGCTTGCCACATATTGCCTGGATGACATAAGGTCCGGTAAAATCCGGTTCCGTTCTTCCTCCTTTCCGTCCCCGCTTCCTCATGTTGAACAGAAGCGCCTCATCTCCAACATGATAAACTGTGTTTTGGTACCTCTTTTGTATTCGTTTACCACATGCCTGCTTCTGTTTTTCCTGTTACTAGGAGATGTTTTCAGCTGTTGTTGCTTATTGTCTCAACTACTTTATTTTTTTCATCAAAAAACGTGCCGTAGCTTTTCTCATCGGGAAGAATAATTGTGGAAAGCTGAAGTGGAAAAACATTCATAGCAAATTATTATTATTCACAGATCATTATAAAGAGTCATTTTCTAAAAGCATTAAGAACAATGTAATTTGCTGTTTCAAGATATGTTTTTAAATAACTACTTGTCAGTCATAAGAAACTCTTCAACACACATGATCCGATCTTGCCACAAATCATTTTTAATCTCACTTTTGTTGCCAGCAGTTCAGACATTAATGGCTGTGTGTTGAGTTATTTTGAGGGGACATCAAATTTACACCATTATACAAGCTGTACACTGATTACTTTACATTCTATCAGAGTTTCATATCTTTAACGTTGTCCCTTGAAAAGATATAATAAAATATTTACAAAAATGTGTGGGGTGTACTCACTTTTGTGAGATACTGTATATTAAGGGATTGATTGTCAATAATATCAGTAATTCCTGATGTAATGTTAAAAGAATAGAGCCTGTCTCACACAGTTCTAAAACAACCTCAAAAACAGACTTACCATTTTATGTCATCATTCGTTTTCTCATCCAGGCCATTGGTTTGGGGATGATATGCAGCAGTGATCAACGGCAGAACAGGGGCTCTGAACGCAGTATGGATTAAAAAGGAATTAACCATCTCTCTCAATATAAAATTAGGATCATTTATTCTCTACAGAGGCCCCCATAGAATAGTGCATCCATCCCCTCACTCATGTTTAGACAGACGTAAGGCAACAGGCCAATGACATTCAGAACAGCAACAACATCAACAATTGTACAGCTAGTTTTAAAATTTAATAAAAAAGACAAACCAATTAGGTAATATTAATGAAATTATTAAAATGTGCAGATTAATAGTCAGAAATAATTTGCGATTTTAAGAGCGGAAAGGATACATTAAAACTCAATTACATTTATCCCTTAATAATAAAAAAAAGGTTTTTGAATTTTACATCATGATAAATGAGAACTATATGTGATTACTAATTACTGTTGACTAATTTCCTGTCTGGACGTTTCCCTCCTCATTGTTAAAAGTCATTATATGTCTGGGTGCCAGTCAGTGGAAGCACACAGACATGTTGGCCAGCTGTCATATTCATTCAGCACCAGCCCATCAAGTAGAGAATTCAGCACCACGGACAGTGACCTGTGTTACAATGACATCAGGTCATTGGCTCTAAATATTTTTCTAGAAATAACTAAATGGCTCTATTGTAGAAATTTCCAGCCAGAGTCTTGTGGTGCGTTCGTTTTTCTCTCGGAACTTGGAAATTCCAAATTGGGTGACATCACATCCAACAATCTCCCGTTCAAGCTAGCACAACTCGGAACAAACATGGCTGCCTCCATGAATACGCTGCTGTGTTGTTGCTTTATATTTTAGCAGTTATGGAGTAAGATTATTATTTCAGACAAATAAACAAGAAACAGGAACTAGTCAAACCACATTAAAAGCTTTATAAAGTATTTTAGTACATTCATAGCGATATTCTTTTTTCGAGATCAAACAAACTACAAACAAACCAAAAACACTAACAAGTCTGGTAAAAATCTGATATTGCATGTTAGGATACTGTTTACGGTCACAATATGGTATTCTCTAAATCGAACACGTGCAATTACATTAATAATTACTAATAATTATAAATAATAATAATAATAAATGGGCGGTATGGTCGTGCACTGGTTAGCACTGTTGCCTCACACCTCTGGGACCCAGGTTCAAATCTCCGCCTGGGTCACATGTGTGTGGAGTTTGCATGTTCTCCCCATGTCGTCGTGGGGTTTCCTCCGGGTACTCCGGTTCCCCCCCACAGTCCAAAAACATGCTGAGGCTAATTGGACTTGCTAAATTGCCCGTAGGAATGCATGTGAGAGTGCATGGTGTGTGTGAGTGTGCCCTGCGATGGGCTGGCCCCCCATCCTGGGTTGTTCCCAGCCTCGTGCCCATTGCTTCCGGGATAGGCTCCGGACCCCCCGTGACCCAGTAGGATAAGCAGTTTGGAAAATGGATGGATGGGATAATAATAAATTTAACAAAATAAACATTTTTAAGGATTTGTAAAATAGAATTAATGTTGAGTGTGTAAGCCGCCATGTTGAAATTACGTCACAGGGGCAACTCGGACAAGAAGATTCTGTCAGACATTAACGTCATAAAAGAGGCGTTTCTAATGGGAAGTGATGTTTTTCGTGACGTTTTTGTCCGAGTTGGAGTGAAATAATCAAACGCAGCATGTGTTCCTATTTGAAGAGAATATTCTATTTTTATTCTAAGGAACTACAGAAAATCAGCTCTGCATGTGATCTCCCCTTTACTGCTCGAGCAGGGCACACGCACATCAACAAGTGTCAAGGCAGCAAGTGCATGCAAACAACTTCTCAGGACGATTACAGTATAGGACCTTCAGAAAGAGCCAGACTGCGGCGTCATTCAGAGATTCCATTGTCTAAGGCTTGCACTAAAACATTACAGCATATTTAAACAAAGTAGCATGGCACCTGTGTCAGAATCCCTCCCTGCCTTGTTCTGTTCTCTCTTTGTTGTCCCCATTTAGCCAGCACATGTCACTGGCCATCCTGACTCCTCTTTTGATTGTGGGTTTTAAGGATATCAGTGGGTCTGTGTTTTCATAATTGTCCCCCAGGCCACCATGCTGCTCAGCCCTTGATTCCAACTACAGTTGCAATCAGGTGGTTCTCAATCTACTAGGACTGTATAACAGGATTGGCCACCTGTTCTACCTTTACTCGTTCAGCCGCATTCATGAGTCTGGCCTATAGGTTATTCAAATTTTGTCCTGCCAAATTTACCGGACAGGAGGTGGACACTGCAAATGAATGTGTGAATACTCCAATACCTACATCTTTACAAGTTACCTGAAGTGGTTTGGTAAATGATTGTGAGGTTGGAAGTCCTTCTTGATGTCTGTTTGCAGCTCATCCACCAGCAACTGCACGAGTTGTCGCTCCCAGAGGGAATCCCACTCTCGGTCCGCTGGAGGGTCCATCTCACTGTAGCTGGAGTATGTTTCCATCAGTCACTTGGCGTGGGGCTCACAGAATTTACCAGGCTCCTGTTTAATCTGACGCACCTTAGTCCAGTCCATGCATCTGGGGAACTTCTCTGAAAATCTCTGGCAGATTCTTTGCAGCTATACTTGATATTGGGTACTTGCCGCAACTAAGTAATGGGTTGTTGAATCAAAGTCCCGTTCCATGTCAAAAATAACCCCATTTTAGGGTTTTGTTAAACAACTGGTCTAATTTGGATGCAGAGGTTCTGCACGGAAGGCCCAGTCTCTGAAGGGCTGTGGCATAGCGAGGCCTGTTCTGCCTGGAATCCGGCAGGTCACTGGCAACATCCCCCAACTCCTTCATCTATAAGGTCGGGAAACCAGAACGTTTACTCCCCCTTATGGATAAGGACATACCAACGTTGGGGCAACTCCTGCTGCCTGAGTCTTCAACCAAGTCCAAAACAAAAGTATACAATGTTAGGAAGGGTAATTCAATGGTATGAGACTGAAACTAGAAACTGTAAATCGGATGGAGTTAAATAGCAATACTGTGGAAGAGGCATGGGAATTTTTTAAAAGCACATTGTTGCAAGTGCAAAAGAACTTCATACCCGTTTCCAGAAAAACTAAATCTAGGAAACTGCAACCAAGCTGGTGTCATGACCTGCTTGTACGATCCTCGTGTGTGCCACGCCCCCTCATTAACCATGTGTGCTGCCCCGATTGTAACCAGCTGTTTTCTGTCAGTTTGAGTAGTCCTGTGTATTTAGTCCACATTCAAGTCTGTTTCCCCAGTCCTGTCATTGAAATCTCTCGCTGTTGGTACCTGTTTTCATCAATAAACCCTCATTCCCGACTCTCCGTTTCCCGGATCCTTGATTCCTCGCTTCCTGCCTGTTCGTCCAGCACGCGATGTCACAGGTGGTTTACTACGAAAATTAAGAATAAAGTCAGGAGCAAAAGGGCTTTCTTCCACAAATGGAAATTAACTAATGATTTCAAAATAAAGCAGGAGTATCTAAGTCTACAGGTTTAGTTAATAACAGTTATAAGGATGACGTTAAAAGTTTCTTCCAATATTTTAACTCCGAAAGAGCTCTAAAAGCTGAAAATCACTCATTTGCAGGATAGTAAGGGCCTTATAATTGAAAATGAAATTGATATAAATGAGTTTAATGATTATTTTACAATGGCTGTTCACAGTAGAATAGCTTACCACCATTTAGTACAAATACAACGATGTCTATGACCAATATATGTATAACTGAGGCTGATGTGGTACAAAGCCTAGCTAAGCTCAAAATAAATAAATCGCAAGGCCCTGATGGCATCTTATCTATAGTTTTAAAAGAGATGAGGGGTATTATTAGCCAACCTTTAACTTTACTATTCCAGAAATCATTATCTGCTGGTGTGGTATCTTCTGATTGATGTTAGATCATGTCTCATGTCCAGAGAGGCTACAACAGGATCTGGATTTAATTAGCGACTGGGCTCATACGTGGCAGATGAAATTTAACATAGATAAATATAAGGTAATCCATGCAGGGAGCAGAAATATAGTAAATATAGTAAAGTACAGATATTTTATGGGTTTCACTGAAATAAAGGTAGCTGATTATGAGAAAGATCTCGGTGTGTATGTTGATACTTCCATGTCCCACTCTTGCCAGTGTGGGGAAGCATTAAAAAAAGGCAAAAGGATGTTGGATTAAACTCCACACACCTAGAGATGTAAGTCAAGAGAAGTGATGCTACGATTATATAATTCCTTGGTAAGATCCCACCTAGAATACTGTGTGCAGGTTTGGTCACCATACCTTCAGAAGGACATTGCTGCCTTGGAAAAGGTGCAACGTAGGATGACTAGAATGATTCCTGCACTTAGAGGAATGTCTTATGAGGAGAGGTTCGCTGAGCTGAATCTGTTTAGCCTCAAGCAAAGGAGACTATGGGGGGACATGATCCAGGTATATAAGATTCTAACAGGTCGGGATGCTGTTCAGCCAAATGACCATTTCAATATTAATTTAAAATACTAGAACTCGTGGCCATAGTGGAAATTAGCTGGAGAACATTTAAAAATGAATCTGAGGAAGCACTTCAATTCAATTCAATTTTATTTATATAGCGCTTTTAACGACATGCATTGTCACAAAGCACTTTACATTTAACCGGCCAGAACCCCACCAAGCAAGCCTGAGGCGACAGTGGCAAGGAAACTCCCTCTAGCAGGAAGAAACCTTGAGTGGAACCTAGACTCAGAAGGGGACCCCATCCTCCTCTGGGCGACCAAGGAGCATGAAACTGCATTTACATTGACATTCATTAGAGTTCATATAGTTATAAAGTCCCAGTTGGTTTCATGTAGTTATATCCAGGAGTCCAGGTGCGGGTTCACACGGTGTAGTCGGCTCGGTATCAGCTCGAAAAAGAGAAGATGGAGAAGAGTTATTGCCCTACACCTAACCGGCAGGACTAAAGCAACTATGACAGCCTGCCTAAAAGAGTGACCTGGAAGGAAGCACAGGCATGAGGGTTTACAGAGGTTTTGGCGTCAAGCCACCTCCCATCCACAGCTTAAGTGATCGGCGAGAGTGGCAGGACGACAGCACCAATCCCCCCTTTCCCCTTCAATCTCAAATAACTATGAACCTCCAGATTTCCCATTCACCTTAGAAAAGAAGATTTAACTATCCAAAAGACTGGCGAAAGAGGTACATCTTAAGCCTTGACTTAAAAGCAGAGATTGTGTCTGAGTTCCGAACACTAATAGGAAGTTTATTCCATAGCTGTGGTGCTTTATGAGCAAATGCTCTTCCCCCAAAGGTAATGTTCTTTATTCTGGGTACGGATAGAATACCTCCATCTCGTCATCTAAGTGTATGATTCGGAACGCAAATGAGGTCACTCACATACTGCGGTGCAAGACCATTTACAGCTTTATAGGTTAAGAGCAGTGTTTTGTAGTCAACACGAAATCTAACTGGCAGCCAGTGCAGTGAAGATAAAATTGGGGTAATATGATTATATGTTTTAGTTTAACTATTGCTAGTAGCGGTTCAATCAATGCTGGGAGCATCGCTGAATAATTTTGATGGAACAGGGTCTAGCATACAAGTAGATGAATTTGAAGATAAAATTAAGTACATCAGTTCTGACTGGTTAACCAATATTCAATATTCAAAATGTTCTGTTTAATTGAGCATATTTTTGGTCAAAAAGTTTCATAAAGTCGTCACTGGAAAATAACCAGTGGTCTGGTTATTAGTCAGCTTGGACACCATAGTAAATAGGAATCTAGGATTATTTTTGTTTATTTCAATTAGTTCTGATAGATACTAGATGATTTGGCGGCACTAAGAGCCTTTTTGTAGCTACCCATAGCCTCTTTCCATGCTAGTTCGAACACCACTAGTTTAGTATGATGCCACTTACATTCTGTAAGGACATAAAACTTATAGGTCCTGCAGGCCCCAACTCTGATCAGCCTGCATCAGTCTATTTCAGAGCTCCGCTGGCCCAGGCAAGACTGGACTCAACTCGTCAAACCACCCCTTTTAAGGAAGGCAAAGGCCTGCCGGCTCCTGAGAGACTGGATAGGAATAACTGGAGCAGCACAGAAAAAGCAAGACCTTTCACCCCCGGAGTGACCAGAGTTCCACAATCAATCCACAGCAACAACAGCTGTCAGCCTCCAGACACAGACACCTTTTCCACTATAAACAGGATAACTCAGCACACATAGATGTTAGGGACAAATACACGCATGTTTGGTCTCGTTTGAATAGGCATGAGACGAGGAGTATTATACTCTCAGATTTAAGGCAGTATAGCTTTTCCTAAGAGAAATACAGAAACTTCGGCTCAACCCACCAAACTGAGAGAGATTCTCTCATGGTAGAACAAGGGAATTACAACCACCCCCTAAAGTGATCTGATTGGCTGGGGACTTGAGAACCAAGGTCAGCAATGCCCCTAAAATTAACCATTGACCGAAATTAGTCAGTCTTCAGAAACATGCCATCACCTGGTCTGGATACTTAAGGAAGGGCTTCAGAAGTAGTCGGGGAGTCACTCTGTAATCAGAGCTCCCGCAGAGAACTGGGTGAAAGTCTATCTGTAGTCAGATACTTTCCACAGAACTTTGTTCACTCTCAGCTGAGGAATGTGAATACATGATATGAAGACAACTGGATCACAACTGGATCACGGGGGAATCATAAGCAGGGAAGAACACACAGGCAAACAGCAGCAGCAACATTAAAGGCAGGACTGAGAAGCACATTTATACAAGGCTAAGCAGGGAGCAAACTAGAGGCACCTGAAATGAGTAACACAAGGGCAGGAAGGAGAGGTAAAACAAACGCGGAACAGGCATGGCACGTTATACCACACTAGGGAGGAAACGGGAGGTTCAGGAGGGCAGGGTGTGGCAGGGATCCGTTTCAAAATTTAATTTTGGCTTGTACAAACCTTGGTAAAAGCTGCAAAAGATCGATCAACCACTTTCTGAGCTATTGTCTTAACAAACAAAGCATCTGTTGGGGTGGCGGTGTCTGGGGAATACCATGTGTAATACACCTTGTGAAGATTTATATGTAAAACAAAATATTTTTTGATTCTATCACACATATAGAAATTATCCATCCATCCATTTTCCAAACCGCTTATCCTATTGGGTCGCGGGGGGTCCGGAGCCTATCCCAGAATCAATGGGCACGAGGCAGGGAACAACCCAGGATGGGGGGCCAGCCCATCGCAGGGCACACTCACACACCATCCACTCACACACACACACCTACGGGCAATTCAGCAACTCCAATTAGCCCCAGCATGTTTTTGGACTGTGGGGGGAAACCGGAGTACCCAGAGGAAACCCCACAACGACATGGGGAGAACATGCAAACTCCACACACATGTGACCCAGGCGGAGACACGAACCCGGGTCCCAGAGGTGTGAGGCGACAGTGCTAACCACTGCACCACCATGCCGCCCCTTATAGAAATTATTCTAGGTTTAAATAGTAATTTAGCTGAGTAACTAGGCTGAAATTCTAGATAGTTGCAATTTTAAGAATTATTACTATTATTCACAGCTTTTAAGCATGCAGTTGGATGACGGATGGATGGATATTCAGCCACCAGAAATGCCAATTGTTGTTAAGAGGATCAAAGTCTGCAAAGTAGTATGCAGGGTTTAAGGCCAGAACACAGCATACTCTCCGACAGAAAGCATAAAGTTCACTGGGGGAATTTCTGTGGCCACTGCCTGAACAGCATGTGTGGAGAATGTTTATGAGGGTCGAGCCATGCAGAGCTGCTGGCCCTGGCATGTAATGATGAATCACAAATCAGTTAAAAATCGGTGCAAATGCATGAAGATTTAAACCGGCTGATGTGGAAAATGAATCACTATTGTAGGAGTACTTCACAGTACTTTAACAGAAAAACTGGTGTAATATTACATTTGATTTCACAATGTGAGTTTGACGTCAGATGTCACTGCGTATCACGTCGACATCGTACGTCAGTTTTTGGTTTTGAGCGAACGCGAGATGATGAATGAATTTGAAACTGAGGACGGCACAGTGGTTAGTGCTGGCTTCGGTCCAGGGCCCTTTCTGTGTGGAGTTCGCATGCTCTCCCCGTTTTCGCCGGGGACTCCAGGTTCCTCCCACGGTCCAAAAGCATGCAGGATAGGTTGACTGGTGAGTCTAAATTGGCCCTGTAGTTGTGTGAGTGTGTGCGACCTGCGGTGTGTAGGTGACTGCCTGGGCTTGGTTCCTGTCTGCGCCCCTTGTTCCCGGGATAGGCTCCGGTCTCCCCCGCGATCCCAGTTGGGATTAAGTGGTTTCAGAAAATGGATGGATGGACGCACCGCCCGATCTTCAATTGGCGGTGTGGCAGCATATTAGCTTTCCGGTAATCACAAACGAGGAGGAAACAGCGAGAAAAGCACAGACAAGACATAAACTGCATGCAAACATTGTAATAGACTGATAACATACACAAACAGGTCCACTGGCACCACCGTGAGCTGAGTGAAGATTATTAAAAGGGCAAAGCACGCTAAAAAGCTGCACATGCAAACCTTAGCTTATTTATTTGATTTATTTTTTTTTATTTACTTATTTTGATTTGGGATTTTTTTCAACAGTATTTTATTCAAATTCAGTTGCACTGTTCACAACAGTGTCAACAGTTCAGAAAGATAAATATAAGAATATTTTTGAATATATTTGTCTGCAGCTCATTCTGCAAAAAATGAGAAAATTGTATCGTGAACTCAGAATCGTGAATCGTATCAAATGGTGAGTTGAATGTATCGTTACATCCCTAGTTCTTACAGTAGTACTATGGTATGGTGGAGCCACATGACAGGAAGGCAGTACATTGCGAAGTCTGTTAAGAACATCATTCGCACTGAACTGCCCTCCATTGACCAGCTGTACTTTAACTGCCACAGTAACAAGGTTCAGTCTATAATCCAGGACTCTGACCACCATCCACAAACACTGACTAGCAGATTCATGAACAGCTTCATTCGCCAAACAATTCAAACCTGCAGCTTTTGCATCCCCTGTAACAGTCATTTCCACGGCAGCTGCACTGTACAGCTGTTACTGCACTTTATCCACCACTGACCACGTATCATCCAGTTTTGTCCTGCTTTGTATCGCACTGTTTCTGCACCATGTTGTCTTGTACTCCCTTGTGTTGTTATGCACCATCTGTGTTGTTCTGAGCAGTGCCATGATGCAATATTACAAAAAGATCTTGAGGAAATGCAGAGTTCTGGAGGAGATTCTCACAGATCATGGCATGTGTTTATACTGAAGAAACTGTACAAATTGCTAGACATAAAACACAGGACTGGCAACTGTGGTACGTTTTAACACCTTGATAAAAAACTTAAAATCCATAGTAAGTAGGACAACCTCATAGAACCTTTACTAGTCATTGTTCAGAAGATTAACACGGATTAAAAACCATTACTATGAAAGCACGCTAATCAGTTAAGTTGATTATGTGGAGAGAGAGAAAAAAAACTGTCTTTGAAAAAGATCAACCATAGAACGAAGCTGCAGCATTGACACCCCCTAGTGGTGATTTGAAGATAGTTCTGTCTGTAGCAGCTAAGCAGTAGATTTGGCGTCAGGTGCCATGACAAACTCAGTGCTGCTCGGTTTGAACGGCAGAAGCACAAAAATAAAGGGGGCATCTACTGCACGCCCCCCACCCTTGAAAATGGTACAAATTATCATGCAACAGTTTTCTTAAGTAAGTCTTTTTGGGCGTCTGCAGAAACCTCCACGATGCGATTGCCCTGATTAAGAAGTGCGCAGCGGATACAATTTGGGATGCATCGTTCATCCGATTTATTAATATATAATTATTAGTATGTCTATATTATTTTAGAAACGTTACTTGACGAATATTTTTCATTGAGATTGATTCCCCGTTTAAAATTTTGGTGACACTTCATATTTTTTAAGAGAGACAGACAATTTGACGCATGCAATTTGCAGAAATATGTTGTGCCGCTATAAAGTACACAGGCAGCATGACAAACATAAGTACTCACTGAAGCCACGACATACGCCCGGCTGGCCCCAGCGGTACCCCTAAGAAGAAGGCTTTTTTCACAACCCACGACCATCACGAGGGCAAAAAAAACTGAATAGCCTAGAATTTAGTTAATTACAAGGCACATATTTATTGGAGCAAGAGCTCTAACATAAAACTACCTTGTAATTATAAAGTATTATGGCTGTGAACAATGTACAAACAGGCACAGAAAGTAAAATACTCCAAAAATGCAAAGAACCTAAATATTTTTGTTTCCACCGATTCACTCTTGATGTGTTAGGAGTCACAGTTCAGTAGCCTATTCTTCAGTATCTGCATTTAAGACCACCAACTGCTCTTTCTCCTCCTTCGCTCGTCGGCTCAGAGTATTGGACTTGGTAAGTAATGTTGCCCTTTTGGTTCCAGCAGCACTCTCTGCTTCCTCTGCCATGTGCTCAGCATCCTTTTGTAAACTCTCACATACACTTTCCAGTGAGACTCTCTTCCTCTTGAGTTCCTCAAGTTTTCTTTTTTGCTTTTCGCTCATCTTTCACCTTTGGTCAGAGGCGCTTTGGTTGCTCCCCCACACACTCTGACATGGTCGCATATAAGCCTCTGTGCAACAACTGTTTCCTCTGATAAGTTGCAGGTCTCCACCTCTATTCGTTCCACTTCGGCTTGCCCATAGGACAGCAGCAGCAAGTTCTTGCAGAACATCCAGAGGTCAGGATAAGGCCCACTAACTTTTTGATGTAAAAAGACATCAACTTTGGATGGTGCTGAAGGAATGAAGGATATAAAATCCAAGCCTTTTGCCTCATTGTGCAGGTGATTATCAGACTGCTGGGATATTGCATCACCTGTAATTACATTAATTACAGTAGATTAGATGCAGATCAACAATGTCAATACACAGAATCACATGTAGAATAGGAAAGTGATTTATAACCCAATTTTCCTATGATACCATAAATGTGCAATCATTTTAATTTAATCTTGAGATATCTCTAGGCTCATCAAAGAAAATATAACTGGGCTGATGCTTCTTTTCAAACACCAAGAGTCGGTCTTCTAAATACTGCTAAAATCTACGTGTTAACACTATTCAGTTCAGGGACGGATTATGGGTTGTGTGGGCCCCTGGGTAAAACGTTCGCGAGGCCCCCCCCCACCACCACCACCTGCACCACCACCACAACCACCACAAGTCAAGGGCCCTTGGCAGCCAAACACCCTCCCTATAGGGTCAGGGGACCTTGTAGGCAGAGGATCAAAGAATGTAGGCCCTCTAAAATAGACAAACGAAAATACATTGCTGATAAGCGTTGCAAATTGTTTTGGGCTTGGGGCCCACGGGCCCCCTGCACCCCAAGGGCCCCTGGGCAGCGGCCCCGCTAACCCGGTTTGTAATCCGTCCCTGATTCAGTTAGATGTGAAAAAAGAAAAGCATAATTTAAAAATAATATTCTGAACTATCCTATTCTTATCCTATGATTTACCAGCAGATATCCTGCCTGCCAACCGATTCTCCTGCGCAAACTTCTGCATGAGATTTCTCCTTTTCTGCTGGCAGTTATCTGGCTGGTGTGCATTTTGTTTGGGTCCAAGCACGTCATCTCATGTACAATCGAGTACTTCAGAGGGCATTTATCCAAGGCCTTTTTGCACATTTTTGAGAGCACAATCTGGCAATTTTTTTTAATCTGAAGGACACCAAGGTCACTTCCACTGCCTTTGGCTCCTGACTGTCTCTGACAAAAAGATGGTTTGTCAAATTTCCAGAATCTTTCTGCACACTCAGCCCAAGGTTAACACTACCTCAGCTGTACATATCAAACCAGCTCAAACTCCATGTTATTCACATATTTTTTACTTCACAATTGTTTGATACATTTGTATGTAAAGATACCAGTGAATTCACAGAAGTCCCACCTTGATGACAGCCATTCCTATATCCACCTCCTTTGGACTGAGCCAGAGTTTTTGCCTGTACAACAGCTGTACATGTTGCTACACAACACTTAAACATTCTATTTCCTCAATGAACTATTTTTTTTGCAGCAAAAGCCATGAAGCAGCAATAAAATCTTTAAAATATGCTTACCAATAAATATGGTTCTCCCATTTAAACACATGTAAAGATAAACCATGGATATTTAAAAATCATGGGTTCGTTAATGAGTTTAAATGTTATTGAATGGCTTACCTTAAACTTCTCCAGTAAGTCTTCAGCGGTGGAGTGGCTCATGTACTGTGATCCCAGAACCAGGACTGCACTCGAGAGCCATTCTCATAATTCACCCAATACCTGACATGCACATCCAGTTGTTTTCTTTTGATGGTCCTGTTCATACTTACGTCAAACATGACAACGAAGCTCCCTTTTAATATATGGAGCGAGTCCAAATCGCGCAAGAAAAGCGGTTTTATCTTTACCACAAGTGACCCTGCGAGTCAGGGAACATCACCCTGGAGACGGTGTGAATGTCATCATTGGACGTATAGGAGTGATGTCGGCAAACCGTTTGCAAAGCCCATAGCACTTCTGCTTTCAGTGTGGGTTGAGGAGGATGTACTGAAGGCATTATTTGTCATGGGATCCGGAGACACTGCCAAAACGGGTGTAGGCCTATCTTTAGAGGTTGTACTTATCTCCACTGAATAAACATAAATCTGGGCTTATTCTATACTGAACAAAAATATAAACGCAACACTCTTGTTTCTGCTCCCATTTTTCATGAGATGGACTTAAAGACCTACAATTCATTCCAGATACACAATATTACCATTTCTCTCAAACATTTCTCACAAATCAGTCTAAATGTGTGATAGTGAGCACTTCTGCTTTGCTGAGATAATCCATCCCACCTCACAGGTGTGCCACATCAAGATGCTGATCTGACATCATGGGTAGTGCACAGGTGTACCTTATACTGCCCACAATAAAAGGCCACCCTGGAATGTGCAGTTTTTTGCTTTATTGGGGGTCTGGGGACTCAGAACCGGTCAGTATCTGGTGTGACCACCATTTGCCTCATGCAATGCAACACATCTTCTTCGCATAGAGTTTATCAGATTGTCAATTGTGGCCTGTGGAATGTTGGTCCACTCCTCTTCAATGGCTGTGCGAAGTTGTTGGATATTAGTGGGAACTGGTACACGCTGTCGTATACGCCGGTCAAGCACATCCCAAACAAGAGCAGCTGACCTGAGAAATAAGAAATAAGCTAAGCTGGAAACCTGGACCCTCCGACCAAGAATGCGTGAAGTACCCTCAGAAGGTCTACTAGAAGATGTACGTAGAAGACTACTACAGATCAGCTGATCTACACCACAGCAACAGTGATCCTTGAGCTGGAGCCGGACCGTCTTTGAAGACTCCGTAAATCTCCGTATAATAATATATATCTACGGGAACGAGAAAGGAGAAAGCAGAGAACAAGAACAAGATTTGTAAATGTAAGATTTGAAGGACCCCCGGCATGAAAAATAGAATAGTTCTCGTCATTAGTGAACATGTGTCTCGTCATTGTGTATCATGGACAGTAAGAGGGGGATCAATAGAGTGTTGTTATTATAACGTCTAAAAAGTCTGTCGATAAATCAATAAGAAAATAAATGAAGTCGTTTTCGCGAACACGCGAACAGGGGCCGGACCGACTGTAGGGGGCGTGGCCAGAGACAGCCATAGCTGTCAAGTCTCCCGTTTTGGCCGGGAAACTACCGTATTTTACTTCTCTTTCCCGCCGTCCTCCCGTATTAGTATTTTCCCGTAAATCTCCCTTATATTATATAGTTGCTGGATAGTGTAGTGGTAAGATCGCCGCCTTTCACACGGGAGACCGGGGTTCGAATCCCGGTTGTGGCCAAAAATATATTTTATATATTTTATATATTTATATTTATATTTATATTATATTTTATATAATTTATATTATTTTATATTTCCTGTCTTAAAATGTAAGGGATACTGGAGCCTGGTTGCGGTGGTGGGATGGCTCACGGCGGGTGCCGGAAAATTTCCTTTATTTTCAAATCCAAACCTTGACAGGTATGCTGCTGTTCCAAATCATGGGTGCATGTTACAAGTGCGGAACATATTTTAACTTAGTACTAACTTAGCATCATATTTGATCTGATTCGACTGAATATCCCAGGTTTCCATCTCTCATGCATCTGGTGTGACGTGTTTTCAACGTCTCACTCCGGCCAGCTGACCAAAGTTGGTAACCTTGGTATTGTGTGTAGGAGATTCGGTATAACTATAATTTCGTTCTCCATTTGCATGCCCGAAGTGTCTTTAAGTGTTATGTAGTTTTGCCTGAAACGCAAAAATAAAACAAAGCAATTAAAGCCGATCAGTGGCTCAAATTGTGCTGTAGCGATTGAAGAACTTTTGTCGGAAGTTGGATTCGAACCCACGCCTTACTTGGGAGAACAGAATACCAGAATAGAGTAGGTTAAGTCCAGCCTTGGCTTCCAAGCTGACGTTTTTCTACATATGTGCTTGTGTATCATGGACAGTAAGAGGGGGCAGGCAAGGAGAGAATTTCTCTCTTTGGGGATCAATAGAGTGTTGTTATTATAACGTCTAAAAAGTATGATGGTCTGTCGATAAATCAATAAGAAAATAAATGAAGTCGTTTTCGCGAACACGCTGGAAAAGCCAGGGGCCGGACCGACTGTAGGGGGCGTGGCCAGAGACAGCCTGCTGACCATAGCTGTCAAGTCTCCCGTTTTGGCCGGGAAACTACCGTATTTTACTTCTCTTTCCCGCCGTCCTCCCGTATTATTTTCCCGTAAATCTCCCTTATAATATATATATATATATATTATATTATATAGTTGCTGGATAGTGTAGTGGTAAGATCGCCGCCTTTCACACGGGAGACCGGGGTTCGAATCCCGGTTGTGGCCAGAAACAACTGCTATCACAACTAGAGATTGATGAGGTACAACACGATTGCTACGACAAGGGGGAGCCAGGACGACAGGTCAGGGGGGAGATATCATCATCCCCACATTCCGAGATTGGGTACCAAGCCCCATATATATTAGTAGGCTGAATACAAGAGCAGCTGACCTGAGAAATAAGAAATAAGCTAAGCTGGAAACCTGGACCCTCCGACCAAGAATGCGTGAAGTACCCTCAGAAGGTCTACTAGAAGATGTACGTAGAAGACTACTACAGATCAGCTGATCTACACCACAGCAACAGTGATCCTGGAGCCGGACCGTCTTTGAAGACTCCGTAAATCTCCGTATAATAATATATATCTACGGGAACGAGAAAGGAGAAAGATAAAAATAATAATAATAATAGATAAAGATAAAAATAATAATAATAATAATAAAATAATTTAAAATAATTTAAAATAATAAGAGAAATAATAGTTAATAATAATAATAATAATTAATAATAGTTCTCGTCATTAGTGAACATGTGTTCACGGACAGTATCATGTATCAGTATCTCTGTATCATGGACAGTAATCAATAGAGTGTTGTTATTATAACGTCTAAACGTCCTCTGTCGATAAATCAATAAGAACATAAATGAAGTCGTTTTCGCGAACACGCGAACAGGGGCCGGACCGACTGTAGGGGGCGTGGCCAGAGACAGCCTGCTGACCATAGCTGTCAAGTCTCCCGTTTTACTTCTCTTTCCCGCCGTCCTCCCGTTTTAGTATTTTCCCGTAAATCTCCCTTATATTATATAGTTGCTGGATAGTCTAGTGGTAAGATCGCCGCCTTTCACACGGGAGACCGGGGTTCGAATCCCGGTTGTGGCCAAAAATATATTTTATATATTTTATATATTTATATTTATATTTATATTATATTTTATATAATTTATATTATTTTATATTTCCTGTCTTAAAATGTAAGGGATACTGGAGCCTGGTTGCGGTGGTGGGATGGCTCACGGCGGGTGCCGGAAAATTTCCTTTATTTTCAAATCCAAACCTTGACAGGTATGCTGCTGTTCCAAATCATGGGTGCATGTTACAAGTGCGGAACATATTTTAACTTAGTACTAACTTAGCATCATATTTGATCTGATTCGACTGAATATCCCAGGTTTCCATCTCTCATGCATCTGGTGTGACGTGTTTTCAACGTCTCACTCCGGCCAGCTGACCAAAGTTGGTAACCTTGGTATTGTGTGTAGGAGATTCGGTATAACTATAATTTCGTTCTCCATTTGCATGCCCGAAGTGTCTTTAAGTGTTATGTAGTTTTGCCTGAAACGCAAAAATAAAACAAAGCAATTAAAGCCGATCAGTGGCTCAAATTGTGCTGTAGCGATTGAAGAACTTTTGTCGGAAGTTGGATTCGAACCCACGCCTTACTTGGGAGAACAGAATACCAGAATAGAGTAGGTTAAGTCCAGCCTTGGCTTCCAAGCTGACGTTTTTCTACATATGTGCTTGTGTATCATGGACAGTAAGAGGGGGCAGGCAAGGAGAGAATTTCTCTCTTTGGGGATCAATAGAGTGTTGTTATTATAACGTCTAAAAAGTATGATGGTCTGTCGATAAATCAATAAGAAAATAAATGAAGTCGTTTTCGCGAACACGCTGGAAAAGCCAGGGGCCGGACCGACTGTAGGGGGCGTGGCCAGAGACAGCCTGCTGACCATAGCTGTCAAGTCTCCCGTTTTGGCCGGGAAACTACCGTATTTTACTTCTCTTTCCCGCCGTCCTCCCGTATTATTTTCCCGTAAATCTCCCTTATAATATATATATATATATATATTATATTATATAGTTGCTGGATAGTGTAGTGGTAAGATCGCCGCCTTTCACACGGGAGACCGGGGTTCGAATCCCGGTTGTGGCCAGAAACAACTGCTATCACAACTAGAGATTGATGAGGTACAACACGATTGCTACGACAAGGGGGAGCCAGGACGACAGGTCAGGGGGGAGATATCATCATCCCCACATTCCGAGATTGGGTACCAAGCCCCATATATATTAGTAGGCTGAATACAAGAGCAGCTGACCTGAGAAATAAGAAATAAGCTAAGCTGGAAGCGTGAAGTACCCTCAGAAGGTCTACTAGAAGATGTACGTAGAAGACTACTACAGATCAGCTGATCTACACCACAGCAACAGTGATCCTGGAGCCGGACCGTCTTTGAAGACTCCGTAAATCTCCGTATAATAATATATATCTACGGGAACGAGAAAGGAGAAAGATAAAAATAATAATAATAATAGATAAAGATAAAAATAATAATAATAATAAAATAATTTAATAATAAGAGAAATAATAGTTAATAATAATAATAATTAATAATAGTTCTCGTCATTAGTGAACATGTGTCTCTGTATCATGGACAGTAATCAATAGAGTGTTGTTATTATAACGTCTAAACGTCCTCTGTCGATAAATCAATAAGAAAATAAATGAAGTCGTTTTCGCGAACACGCGAACAGGGGCCGGACCGACTGTAGGGGGCGTGCTGCTGACCATAGCTGTCAAGTCTCCCGTTTTACTTCTCTTTCCCGCCGTCCTCCCGTTTTAGTATTTTCCCGTAAATCTCCCTTATATTATATAGTTGCTGGATAGTGTAAGTGGCCTTTCACACGGGAGACCGGGGTTCGAATCCCGGTTGTGGCCAAAAATATATTTTATATATTTTATATATTTATATTTATATTTATATTATATTTTATATAATTTATATTATTTTATATTTCCTGTCTTAAAATGTAAGGGATACTGGAGCCTGGTTGCGGTGGTGGGATGGCTCACGGCGGGTGCCGGAAAATTTCCTTTATTTTCAAATCCAAACCTTGACAGGTATGCTGCTGTTCCAAATCATGGGTGCATGTTACAAGTGCGGAACATATTTTAACTTAGTACTAACTTAGCATCATATTTGATCTGATTCGACTGAATATCCCAGGTTTCCATCTCTCATGCATCTGGTGTGACGGGAACGAGAAAGGAGAAAGCAGAGAACAAGAACAAGATTTGTAAATGGGACCCCCGGCATGAAAAATAGAATAGTTCTCGTCATTAGTGAACATGTGTCTCGTCATTGTGTATCATGGACAGTAAGAGGGGGATCAATAGAGTGTTGTTATTATAACGTCTAAAAAGTCTGTCGATAAATCAATAAGAAAATAAATGAAGTCGTTTTCGCGAACACGCGAACAGGGGCCGGACCGACTGTAGGGGGCGTGGCCAGAGACAGCCATAGCTGTCAAGTCTCCCGTTTTGGCCGGGAAACTACCGTATTTTACTTCTCTTTCCCGCCGTCCTCCCGTATTAGTATTTTCCCGTAAATCTCCCTTATATTATATAGTTGCTGGATAGTGTAGTGGTAAGATCGCCGCCTTTCACACGGGAGACCGGGGTTCGAATCCCGGTTGTGGCCAAAAATATATTTTATATATTTTATATATTTATATTTATATTTATATTATATTTTATATAATTTATATTATTTTATATTTCCTGTCTTAAAATGTAAGGGATACTGGAGCCTGGTTGCGGTGGTGGGATGGCTCACGGCGGGTGCCGGAAAATTTCCTTTATTTTCAAATCCAAACCTTGACAGGTATGCTGCTGTTCCAAATCATGGGTGCATGTTACAAGTGCGGAACATATTTTAACTTAGTACTAACTTAGCATCATATTTGATCTGATTCGACTGAATATCCCAGGTTTCCATCTCTCATGCATCTGGTGTGACGGGAACGAGAAAGGAGAAAGCAGAGAACAAGAACAAGATTTGTAAATGGGACCCCCGGCATGAAAAATAGAATAGTTCTCGTCATTAGTGAACATGTGTCTCGTCATTGTGTATCATGGACAGTAAGAGGGGGATCAATAGAGTGTTGTTATTATAACGTCTAAAAAGTCTGTCGATAAATCAATAAGAAAATAAATGAAGTCGTTTTCGCGAACACGCGAACAGGGGCCGGACCGACTGTAGGGGGCGTGGCCAGAGACAGCCTGCTGACCATAGCTGTCAAGTCTTACTTACTTCTCTTTCCCGCCGTCCTCCCGTATTAGTATTTTCCCGTAAATCTCCCTTATATTATATAGTTGCTGGATAGTGTAGTGGTAAGATCGCCGCCTTTCACACGGGAGACCGGGGTTCGAATCCCGGTTGTGGCCAAAAATATATTTTATATATTTTATATATTTATATTATTTTATATATTTATATTATTTTATATTTCCTGTCTTAAAATGTAAGGGATACTGGAGCCTGGTTGCGGATGGCTCACGGCGGGTGCCGGAAAATTTCCTTTATTTTCAAATCCAAACCTTGACAGGTATGCTGCTGTTCCAAATCATGGGTGCATGTTACAAGTGCGGAACATATTTTAACTTAGTACTAACTTAGCATCATATTTGATCTGATTCGACTGAATATCCCAGGTTTCCATCTCTCATGCATCTGGTGTGACGTGTTTTCAGACTCTCAGGCTGGCGCAAAGAAATCTTACGGGAATTGAACGTCTCACTCCGGCCAGCTGACCAAAGTTCGGTAACCTTGGTATTGTGTGTAGGAGATTCGCTATAACTATAATTTCGTTCTCCATTTACATGCCCGTAGTGTCTTTAAGTGTTATGTAGTTTTGCCTGAAACGCAAAAATAAAACAAAGCAATTAAAGCCGATCAGTGGCTCAAATTGTGCTGTAGCGATTGAAGAACTTTTGTCGGAAGTTGGATTCGAACTTGGGATGCCTTACTTGGGAGAACAGAATACCAGAATAGAGTAGGTTAAGTCCAGCCTTGGCTTCCAAGCTGACGTTTTTCTACATATGTGCTTGTGTATCATGGACAGTAAGAGGGGGCAGGCAAGGAGAGAATTTCTCTCTTTGGGGATCAATAGAGTGTTGTTATTATAACGTCTAAAAAGTATGATGGTCTGTCGATAAATCAATAAGAAAATAAATGAAGTCGTTTTCGCGAACACGCCGAATTATAACTATAATTTCGTTCTCCATTTACATGCCCGTAGTGTCTTTAACCGGCTGCACAAACTGGATCCGCCTCCATTACGACACAACTTTGCCCTTATTGGCTTAAGAATTTAGTCACATACATGACGTATATCTGCTATTTCTCCCGAGAAGCAGGTAAAGCAGTGGTAACTGCTTTGTAGTTAATTTACCTGGTAAAATTAAGTTTAAATAAATGATATAAATACTGTAATAGTACTCGTGAGCTTTGTTTATTTGTTATTAGTTATTGTAATGTTGCGCTGCTTTATTTGTTTAATCGTCTAGTCTGTGGAGACATTCAAGTTAATCAAATAAGAATTGCACTGTACACTGTACATGACCATAAAAACTTTGTATCCTTGAAATAAATGTTTTTGATCTTTTCCTTGGCAGTTATCTTTTTACACAGGGCCTCTATGTACACGATAGTTTTTTTTTTCACGACTAACAGTATGGATCAGGAGTTGGTTATTGTAAAAGAAGTAATGTGCATGCAGGTGATATTTGTATAGATTTATCCACACCCTTGTAGCAGTGCTGCCATTGCAGTCAGATCTCGCAAACTAGGAGTATTAGTTGTCTTTATTTCTCTTTATTTCTTGACGCCAACCCTCTCCATTAATCCGGGCTTGGGACTGGCACCTACCTGAGCTGGCTTGCTCCCTTAAGTGGCTGGGTTAGGCTAAACTATATATATATATTTACCAAGACTACAATAAAACATCTCGAAATGTGTAGTCTAGCAAAACGCAGTTTAAAGAAGGTAGCCTACCTGGCGAAATTGCAAACAAATTAAGGGCGTTAGGCAGCCTTTAGATCCTACCCATCATGCACTGCAGTTTTTTGCTAATTCCTCAAATGGAAAACTGTCCATCCATCCATCCATTTTCCAAACCGCTTATCCTACTGGATCGCGGGGGGTCTGGAGCCTATCCCGGAAGCAATGGGCACGAGACAGGGAACAACTCAGGATGGCGGGCCAGCCCATCGCAGGGCACACTCACACACTATTCACTCACGCATACACTCCTATGGGCAATTTAGCAACTCCAATTAGCCTCAGCATGTTTTTGGACTGTGGGGGAAACCAGAGTACCCGGAGGAAACCCCACGATGACATGGGTAGAACATGCAAACTCCACACACATGTGACCCAGGTGGAGACTCGAACCCGGGCCCTAGAGGTGTGAGGCAACAGTGCTAACCACTGCACCACCATGCTGCCCCCTAAATGGAAAACCATTAAATACAAAAGGAAAACAAAAGTGCTGTAAGACTGTATACTTATGTGTATGTTAGTAAAGGCTGTAGCTGACACAACGGACCCCACTAATTAGAAAGGGGTAATTGTACACATGTGGCATCCAGTATGTTCTTCTATAACAGTTTTTAAAAAAAAAAAAAAACTCACATTACACAAATTGGCACTATCAAAACGAGGATTATGGGGAAAATGGGGACTGTGATGGAGATTACATACACGTAGGCATGGTATTTAGTTTTTTTTAATCTGGTCACCTTCCAGAGTAATTGTAAACTAAAACCATCTTCACCCTATTTGATTCTTTATAAATGGACAATCAGTCGTGCAGTAAATGGGGGTATAGAGAGACACAGAGCTTGTCTAACAAGAAACCCTGGGAAGCTAACATTAATAGGGTGGGTATGGATAGCAAAACCATTGATACAGATTACAGATTTATATCTCACCTGAACCCTGGCGGGCTCCGTGCCAATAGGGGTTGGGATTAGGGTTAGTTAACTTAAGTAGTAATATTGATGTGTATATTCTCCTATTCTCCAGTCAGTGAATCGTGAAACGTAATGTTAATATGTTTCTATACCTATATGTTCTGCTTAAAAACCCATAAAGGCAAGCACAGTGTTTAGACATTCTGTTACTTAGACTAGTAAACACTAAGATCCTTCAGCTTTCAATTAACCTGACACAACAGTCTAAACAACAAATGTGTGCCATGTCATTTGTCATCTTTACATCTTGTATCCTTTATATGGTAATTGGATTTTCAAGGTGGAATTGCAGGTCGATCATTTTAAGGATCTAGATGTAAACCTCCCTGGTGTTGCTTTAATATTTTTTTTGCACAATTTGCTTCACACACTTCCTCCAGCAGAGAAGCTTACAATACTACACCCCACCAAATGACTGGATGATGCCTTTTTATTTAAGGTCTGGCTGTGAGCCTCGATTACCGATACACTATCTTCAGGCTCCTGCCGGGATCAGTCAGTATGGTGGACCTTTGGAGGAATGGGTACAAAACCATCAGGAAAGTTTGCAGGTGCTTCAAGAGTATGTGAAGGCTTAGTTGGAGGAACAAGCCACACCACGAAATCGGAAACACAATGAGTTGGTTAATGATTAGGGGTTTGATGAAGGTCAGCTGGTGTGTTTGCGGAACCATGTTCGAGGTAAAATACAGGATCATTGGGATGCCTGTTTGTATATGGTAGTTCGGTGTCCCCAAGATCAGGGTGCAGTTTACTCTGCAACTCCAATGGAGGGGGACGGGGTTGTCCGTCAAGTTCACCGAACAGAGTTGCGTCCAGTACCACAGGGGGTTGTTATGTCAGGGGAAGATGTTCTGGTAATGTCTCCTGAGTCTGGGTTGCCCACAGGGGCAACAGAAATGGAATCGGATGAGGACTCTGTGGTTTTACGGGGACAGGGCTGGTGGGAGGGGTCGCAATAGAGCATCCACAAGTAGGCCTCGTATAATGGAGGAGGTTATGTCCCCCCCGAGGTGTAGAGACCAGTTAAACGTTCGGTGAGGTCCACCACTGGTCATCATACCAACCCTTATAAGTTACCACGGTCAGTGAATGATCGTTCGGTTGGGGAGGAAGACCAGTGGTTTGGGGATAGAATTCTTAGCTGTGATCGTTGGGTCATCAATTTCATTTTGGGGGATGGATTGTAGCCAGGCAATTATAGGCAGGTATAGGAACTGCAGTTCGGACTGGAGGCATAGCCGGGGCGAGATGGCTGTGCATGTTCCGATGGTAGGGCATATTGGCAAAGGAGCAGGCACGGGAAAGACAGGCAGGGTCCTGATAGATTTGGTGGAGCATCGGCGGGCATATTGAATTTGCAGTGTAGCAGCCTTTCTGTTTGCTTGTTTCAGGGGTGAACAATCTTATCCGCAAAGGGCCGGTGTGTATGCAGGTTTTCGCTGCAACTCCCTAATTAGATTTCTAATTAGAGGACTGATTAGCTGAAGAGTCCTCATACCTGGTTTTGAAGAGCTGACCTAAAGGTTACCCCAAAAACCTGTTTTTTTTTTGTTTGAATGGGGCAGTGAGTCATGGGGTAAACTACTGTTCTTTAGGGGTTTTCAAGGTGGAATTACGGGTCGATAATTTTAAGGATCAGGTTGTAAACCTCCCTGGTGTTGCTTTAATATGTTTTATCTGAGGTTGTATCGTGTATTATCAAGCCAGCCGGCTTAGTGGCCTCGGGAGCGGGGTTTAGTGGGAGCAGCTGGCTAGTTTTATTTTCTTTTTTGTTTGTGTCTTTTTCTTTGTTGTATGTATATTTTGGGTTCATTATTAGGCAGGCTGGGCCTTTTGGCACCTGTAGTCTGGGTGCTGGATTGCCCATAGGGGTCTTTTTTATTGCTGTGATTTGCTGTGTCATTCACTAGTGTGATTTGTGCTGGATGTGTTTTTAAGGTTGTGCTGTGGCGTGTACCTGAGCAAACTTTGGGCAACCTGTTCTCTTGTTGGCTTTATTGACAAAGGGTGGATTAGTCTAATTACGGCCTGCTACAAATAGCTGCATATAACGTATAAAAAAAATCACCTTATGGGTGCTCCGTAGGGTAGCAAGATCTTGAGTTTTTTTTACAGTACTCGGGTACGTTTTAAAATTTTCGACCAATCAGCAAACATTATTCTGACAGCATAGCTGGGAAACCAATGAAAAGTGAGTGCAACGTTCTAGAACTTGACTTCGGGTTGACGCTCCCTATAAAAGAGCTGGGTACTGCTTCAAGGCGTTCAGTTGGCGCTACCTCCTGATAGAGTAGCACTGTACGGCTCTTGTTCCGTAAAACAACATCAAAAGGATGAAAAAAAAAACAATATTTAAAGAAGACGAAAAAAATCAATTTTTAAAGAAGACGAAAAAAACATCGTCTAAAAAAATAAGCCAAAAAAATAATATCCGAAGAAGGAAAAACATGCAAAGTAAAAAAAAACAAACAAAAATAAAAAACAATATCCAAAGAAGAAGGAAAAAAACATCCAAAGGGAGAAAAGAAGAACTGAAGGGCCAACGAGGTAGGAGGAAATACAAATTTCGTTTCAGCACCGTTGGAGTGCCAAGCCGTGAAAAGCATTTGGCCAGAAGACAAGGTAAGTGTTGTATCTGTTATTTTAAAACAGCGCTTTTCAAAATGCTGCTTTATAATCGTTTGAGATCGTTAGCCAGTGTGACAGCTGAAGGCTTTTTGAGTTTACCAACATAAAGTTTTATTTCTGTATTAGGACATTGTCAGGAACAATGATGTGTTCATCGCTATGATGTGGTCAAAAAGCGATGCATTGAATCTTAGAAACATTTGTGATTTTTCAAACGATGCTTTTCCTTTTATTTAATCAGTAAAATTTCCATCGGTTTTATATAGTGCCCCTTGAAATATGTCTTTAGCTCATTTTCCGGGCATTTTACTAGAATGCATCCTGAGAAATACACAAGCTCTGCTGCATTTCCGTGCCTCGATGTTTAGTGCCGAGTATAATTGTTGCAGTTGCCTTTTATATATTCCATGAGACCTGTTGGTACCAAGAGAAGTGTGAGACTGTCAGGGTGAATTTATCATACAATCGCACGCATAAATACCTGAGGGTTGCCAGTCCTTTTGCGTTGTTACAGGAGGACTAGAGCTGACGAGTGTGTTTCTACACACTATCAAGGGCATTGTAGTACAGTTTTCTCAGGTGGGAGAATGCTGCCGATCTCCTATTTGACAATACAGCCCTTGATATATTAGAATATTACAGAACTAGAAGCCTTTTGCAAGGAAGAATGTGAGAAAATCCCAAGTACAAGAACTGAAAGCCTTTCAGCTGGCTATAAGAAGCGCTTGTAAGCTGTGATATCTGGCAGAGGAGGTGTTACTAAGTACTGATTACGTAGGGTGCCCAAACTTTTGCAGAGTGCCATAATAATGTTTTTATTTTGTAATTTTGTTCAATTTATGGCATAAAAAGTAACTATTCATCAATGTTTGCTGAAAATATTGTGTATTTTTCCCCCAGTTCCTAAAGAGACTGTATTAACTGATATTGTTGCTTTTGTAATTGAAAAGATGTTATTTGTCAAGGGGTGCCAAACCTTTGCATAAGACTGTACACAGTGTGTGTATGTGTTTATGTGAGTGTGTGTCTGTGTGTGTGTGTGTATATATATATATGTGTGTGTGTGTATATATTTCTGTATATGCATGTGTATATATATATTTATATATAGTTCACACACATTCAAACTTATTTGAATACACATTCAAAATTATTTTTATTATTATTATTTTCGTTTTTTTTTTTTTTTTTGTGTTTTAAAATTTTTTATTTTTGCAATGGAAATAAAAATAAAGCAGTCCTCCGTAGAGGAGGGGTGGTGGAGGGAATATATATATATATATACATATATATAAAATAATTGTCACACAACTGGGGTGACATGCCTATCCTGCTCACCCAATTTTAGTGCACTTTAGTTATGCATAATGACCTTCTAGTCTCGATACACCCATATATATATATGTATATATATATATAGTTTTTTTTGTTTTTTTTTTTGCAATAGACAATAAAAATAACGCAGTTCTCCATAAAGGAGGGATGGTGGATGGAATATATATATACATATATATAAAATAATTGTCACACAACCTGGGTGACATGCCTTGCCTGCTCACCCAGTTTTAGTGCACCTTAGTTATTCATAATGACCATCTAGTCTCGATACACCCATAAATATATATGTATATATATATAGTTTTTTTTGTTTTTTTTTTGCAATAGACAATAAAAATAACGCAGTTCTCCATAAAGGAGGGATGGTGGATGGAATATATATATACATATATATAAAATAATTGTCACACAACTTGGGTGACATGCCTTGCCTGCTCACCCAATTTTAGTGCAACTTAGTTATCCATAATGACCAACTAGTCTCGATACACCCATATATATATATATATATGTACATATATATATAGTTTTTTTATTAGCAATAGAAAAGAAAAATAACGCAGTTCTCCGTAAAGGAGGGATGGTGGATGGAATATATATATATATATATATACATTTATATAAAATAATTGTCACACAACCTGGGTGACATGCCTTGCCTGCTCACCCAATTTTAGTGCACTTTAGTTATCCATAATGACCATCTAGTCTCGATACACCCATGAATATATATGTATATATATATATATATATATATATATATATATATATATATATATATATATATATATATAGTTTTTCTGTTTTTTTTTTGCAATAGACAATAAAAATAACGCAGTTCTCCGTAAAGGAGGGATGGTGGATGGAATATGTATATGCATATATATAAAATAATTGTCACACAACCTGGGTGACATGCCTTGCCTGCTCACCCAATTTTAGTGCACCTTAGTTATCCATACTGACCATCTAGTCTCGACACACCCATATATATATATATATATATATATATATATATATATATATATATATATATGTATATATATAGATATTTTTTCTTTTTCTTGTGTTTTTTTTTCGCAATGGATATTAAAAATAAAGCAGTCCTCCGTAAAGGAGGGGTGGTGGAGGGAATATATATATACATATATATATATAAAATAATTGTCACACAACCTGGGTGACATGCCTTGCCTGCTCACCCAATTTTAGTGCAACTTACTTATCCATAATGACCAACTAGTCTCGATACACCCATATATATATATATATATGTACATATATATAGTTTTTTTATTAGCAATAGAAAAGAAAAATAACGCAGTTCTCCGTAAAGGAGGGATGGTGGATGGAATATATATATATATATATATATATATATATATATATATATATATATACATTTATATAAAATAATTGTCACACAACCTGGGTGACATGCCTTGCCTGCTCACCCAATTTTAGTGCACTTTAGTTATCCATACTGATCATCTAGTCTCGACACACCCATATATATATATATATATATATATATATATATATATATATATATATGTATGTATATATATATAGATATTTTTTCTTTTTCTTGTGTTTTTTTTCCGCAATGGATATTAAAAATAAAGCAGTCCTCCGTAAAGGAGGGGTGGTGGAGGGAATATATATATACATATATATATAAAATAATTGTCACACAACCTGGGTGACATGCCTTGCCTGCTCACCCAATTTTAGTGCAACTTAGTTATCCATAATGACCAACTAGTCTCGATACACCCATATATATATATATATATGTACATATATATAGTTTTTTTATTAGCAATAGAAAAGAAAAATAACGCAGTTCTCCGTAAAGGAGGGATGGTGGATGGAATATATATATATATATATATATATATATATATATATATATATATATACATTTATATAAAATAATTGTCACACAACCTGGGTGACATGCCTTGCCTGCTCACCCAATTTTAGTGCACTTTAGTTATCCATACTGACCATCTAGTCTCGACACACCCATATATATATATATATATATATATATATATATATATATGTATATATATATAGATATTTTTTCTTTTTCTTGTGTTTTTTTTCCGCAATGGATATTAAAAATAAAGCAGTCCTCCGTAAAGGAGGGATGGTGGATGGAATATATATATAAAATAATTGTCACACAACCGGGGTGACATGCCTTGCCTGCTCACCCAATTTTAGTGCACCTTAGTTATTCATAATGACCATCTAGTCTCGATACACCCATAAATATATATGTATATATATATAGTTTTTTTATTAGCAATAGAAAAGAAAAATAACGCAGTTCTCCGTAAAGGAGGGATGGTGGATGGAATATATATATATATATATACATTTATATAAAATAATTGTCACACAACCTGGGTGACATGCCTTGCCTGCTCACCCAATTTTAGTGCACTTTAGTTATCCATAATGACCATCTAGTCTCGATACACCCATGAATATATATGTATATATATATATATATATATATATATATATATATATATATATATATATATATATATATAGTTTTTCTGTTTTTTTTTTGCAATAGACAATAAAAATAACGCAGTTCTCCATAAAGGAGGGATGGTGGATGGAATATGTATATGCATATATATAAAATAATTGTCACACAACCTGGGTGACATGCCTTGCCTGCTCACCCAATTTTAGTGCACCTCAGTTATCCATACTGACCATCTAGTCTCGACACACCCATATATATATATATATATATATATATATATATATATATGTATATATATAGATATTTTTTCTTTTTCTTGTGTTTTTTTTTCGCAATGGATATTAAAAATAAAGCAGTCCTCCGTAAAGGAGGGGTGGTGGAGGGAATATATATATACATTTATATAAAATAATTGTCACACAACTGGGGTGACATGCCTTGCCTGCTCACCCAATTTTAGTGCACCTTAGTTATCCATAATGACCAACTAGTCTCGATACACCCATAAATATATATGTGTATATATATATATATATAGTTTTTTTGTGTTTTTTTTTGCAATAGACAATAAAAATAACGCAGTTCTCCATAAAGGAGGGATAGTGGATGGAATATATATATACATATATATAAAATAATTGTCACACAACCTGGGTGACATGCCTTGCCTGCTCACCCAATTTTACTGCACCTTAGTTATCCATACTGACCATCTAGTCTCGATACACCCATATATATATATATATATATATGTACATATATATAGTTTTTTTATTAGCAATAGAAAAGAAAAATAACGCAGTTCTCCGTAAAGGAGGGATGGTGGATGGAATATATACATACATATATATAAAATAATTGTCACACAACCTGGGTGACATGCCTTGCCTGCTCACCCAATTTTAGTGCAACTTAGTTATCCATAATGACCAACTAGTCTCGATACACCCATAAATATATATGTATATATATATATATATATATAGTTTTTTTATTTTTTTCGTAATGGACAATAAAAATAACGCAGTTCTCCGTAAAGGAGGGATGGTGGATGGAATATATATATACATATATACATTTATATAAAATAATTGTCACACAACCTGGGTGACATGCCTTGCCTGCTCACCCAGTTTTAGTGCACCTTAGTTATCCATACTGACCATCTAGTCTCGATACACCCATAAATATATATACTGAACAAAAATATAAACGCAACACTCTTGTTTCTGCTCCCATTTTTCATGAGATGGACTTAAAGACCTACAATTCATTCCAGATACACAATATTACCATTTCTCTCAAACATTTCTCACAAATCAGTCTAAATGTGTGATAGTGAGCACTTCTGCTTTGCTGAGATAATCCATCCCACCTCACAGGTGTGCCACATCAAGATGCTGATCTGACATCATGGGTAGTGCACAGGTGTACCTTATACTGCCCACAATAAAAGGCCACCCTGGAATGTGCAGTTTTTTGCTTTATTGGGGGTCTGGGGACTCAGAACCGGTCAGTATCTGGTGTGACCACCATTTGCCTCATACAATGCAACACATCTTCTTCGCATAGAGTTTATCAGATTGTCAATTGTGGCCTGTGGAATGTTGGTCCACTCCTCTTCAATGGCTGTGCGAAGTTGTTGGATATTAGTGGGAACTGGTACACGCTGTCGTATACGCCGGTCAAGCACATCCCAAACATGCTCAACGGGTGACATGTCCGGTGAGTATGCTGGCCATGCAAGAACTGGGACATTTTCAGCTTCCAAGAACTGTGTACAGATCCTTGCAACATGGGGCCGTGCATCATCTGTCTGAGTGGCTGGTCTCAGACGATCTTGGAGGTGAACCTGCTGGATGTGGAGGTCCTGGGCTGGTGTGGTTACACGTGGTCTGCGGTTGTGAGGCCGGTTGGATGTACTGCCATATTCTCTGAAACGCCTTTGGAGACGGCTTATGGTTGAGAAATGAACATTCAATGCACGAGCAACAGATCTGGTTGACATTCCTGCTGTCAGCATGCCAATTGCACGCTCCCTCAATGCTTGTGGCATCTGTGGCATTTTGCTGTGAGACAAAACTGCACATTCCAGGGTGGCCTTTTATTGTGGGCAGTATAAGGTACACCTGTGCACTACCCATGATGTCAGATCAGCATCTTGATGTGGCACACCTGTGAGGTGGGATGGATTATCTCAGCAAAGCAGAAGTGCTCACTATCACACATTTAGACTGATTTGTGAGAAATGTTTGAGAGAAATGGTAATATTGTGTATCTGGAATGAATTGTAGATCTTTAAGTCCATCTCATGAAAAATGGGAGCAAAAACAAAAGTGTTGCGTTTATATTTTTGTTCAGTGTATGTATATGTATACATATAGTTTTTTTTGTGTTTGTGAAAACGGGTCTTTAATCGGGGAAACGGAGCGGGTAGAGCAGGACGGAACGCAGGCATTGACAAACTACAATGACGGACAGGGCAAACAGGTAAGACCAGGACTTAAAATAGGTCATGACTAATCAAAGTAATCGGGCAAAGCAGGAGACGATCAGGGAAGCACACGTGGGTAATCAGGGGGCGTGGCACACACGAGGAGCGGACAAGCCGGGCATATATGTATATCTATATAAAACCTCATTAATGAGGGACAGGGAACAGAACGGACAGACAGAACTGGCACAGGGGAAGGAGCCAGGACAAGACTTGACATAAGACAGGAAAGGCAGAGAAACAGATCAGAAAGGGGGACACGGAGGGAACAGGCAGGACAAAAGGACCGGGAGTGAACGAAGGGAACATCGGGGAAAGAGGAGCAGAAGCCAGAGGGACGAGGGACAAAGAGAGGAGGGACAGAGACAGGAGGAACAAAGCGAGGGGGAGCAGAGGCAGGAGGGACAAAGACGGGAGGCCAGGGAGAGAAGGAGGGGGAACCAAGAGGAGCCCGAGGGAGACCCAGCGGGCGACGGGAGGCAGCCGGAAGGGCTGCAGGCGGCCGGGAGGCCGGAGCCGGAGGGGCCGAGGAGACGGGGTGAGGGACAGACGCAGGGACGAAGGAGGGAGTCGGAGGGGAGACCAGGGAAGGGGACGAAGGAGCTGGAAGGGACCCTGGCGAGGGCAAGGAGAGAGGGGGAGCCGCAGCAGACGGCGACGTCCTCCGACACGCCAGAGCGGGAGGACCAGCAGGCGAATGAGGAGCCGCCGTCGGGGGGCCCGCAGGCAACCGATAAGACGCCGGAGGAGGGACCGAGGCAGGGCGACGAGGCCGCGGAGGGGGACCCGCAGACGACAGCCGACCCGGAGGGCCAGGACCCGCAGGTGCCGACCAAGCCCTAGCGCCGGCGAGGGAGGGCGAGCCAGGGGGCTGGGCGGGTGGGACCCCAGCCGTGCGTCTGTGTCCTCTCCCCTTATGGGACACAGACATAAGGACCTGCGGCCGGGGTCGGGCTCGTCGGGGTGAGGGTACCAGAGTCACAGGGGGAGAAGGGACTGGAGTGGGGCCAGGGACTGGAGCTGCAGGCTGCAGAGGGGGCGCCTGCCCGGGAGCTGCAGGCAGGGAAAGCGCCTCGGACGTGGGCGCGGTAGCTGCAGGCAGCGGAGACGGCTGCTCGGGCTCTGGGGCCGCAGGGGGCACTTATTTTATTATATAAAATAAGTGTCACACAACCGGGGTGACATGCCTTGCCTGCTTGTGGGATGAGGAAGACTCAGGGACTGGAAATGGGATTAAAACTGAAGATGTGCTCATTCCTTTGTGTATTTACAAATTTTCCTTCCGTCAGACATGAGGAGTTTGCTGCTATATTTGGCACTAATAGAGATTCTGATGCTGCTATTTTTATTGTCTATTAGTTTGTTATTATTTACAAGTTCTGTTGTGTTTTTGCATTTTTCTCTTCTGGTTAATTAACTGCTGTCTGTTTGCTGTGAAGTATGAGTGTGGTGAGTAAGACTCAGGGACTGGAAGTGGGATTACAACTAAAGATAACATGCTTATTCCTTTTTGTATTGTTTACAAATTTCCTTCCGTCAAACATGAGGAGTTTGCTGCTATATTGTGCACTAACAGAGATTCTGATGCTGCTATTTTTATTGTTTATAAATGTGTTATTGTTTCCAAGTTGAGTATTCAATAAATGCTAAATTGAGAAATTTTGTGTATCGTTTGTTATTATTAGTGTGATATTTTACCATGCAAATAGAGGGGAAAACGTCCAATTATCGGCCAAAAAAAATCAGCAGCATATATCGGCCATCGCCTGACCCTTGACTTGAAAAACCCATATCGGTCGACCTCTAGTAACAGTACATTCTGTCCAATTCATCCATCGAGTTAAGTCACACACCCACTTGAGGGGGCACTCCGGCAGACGTGAGGATGGGGATGTTCTTTCCGCTATAACATCCACTGCAGAAGTACATCTCGCTCCTGTTCACAGGGCTTACTTCAATGATGAAGCAGGGCTGGTTGTCTGGACAAGAAGTTGTCCTGCTGCTGGGTCTCGGTGCCGTTTTTCCACCTAAGCTTGAAGGTGGAAATGTGTTCCAACTTGGTCCCTGGGACTGCAGCATAGCCAAACATCGCGAGCAGCGTCGGCCACACCCACCACCAGAACCATCACACCGTCCTATACACATAAAGAAGAACTAAAACATAGAGTGTTGTGACAATCTATGCGTTAATGTTTGGCAGCATAGGTGATTCATTAAAATTATACCGAAGAATGGAAAATGTGATATTTAGAATATTTTTTGCCATTTAGTAGCTAATTTAAGCACTTACCCAATGCCTCAATTTGTTTTAGGTCAGTAATGTCTGAGCCAAAAGAATGAATGTATGAATTTAATACAATTCACCCACTCCCACCCACACACAAATCTGAAATTCAATTTAAGACACTTCTTAAACATTAGTGCATTAACAAAAAAGGAAAATCTTAAGAGATTCAGTAGGATTTTCTATGTTAGACTTAAGCTAATAGTTCAATAGTTTTTACATATTTCAATATACCAATTTGACTTTAATGTTGAAACAGATGCTAAAACATGGAATAATTTCATAACTAGAGAAACATGTTATTCACAAACACTAGCAAAGGTAGCTTATAGTTAAGCTTACTTAAGTCAGCAAGTCAGGCTACAGTGTGTAAGAATAGTCGTAAACGATAATTTGTCTCAGTCTTACATGACAGAATAAGTAAACAGAAAATATAAAATGGCTGAAACAGCGTCATTAACGCCAGCTACAGTAGAGGCGCAGAAAAGGTGTCATGACTGAAGTATTCCCAAACTCTGGAAGACCGTATGCGAGCCTTTTTTGCCGCGTGTTTCTCCAGAGGCTCCGGAGCTCCGCTGGTTGAGACAGCCATGTTGGTTCATGTGCAGGGGGACGAGCGGCAAATTTCTTTTTTGCAGGGTGGTAGGTGATGTCTCATTAATATTTATGAGAGAAGTGCTACATGATTGGCCAGTGCATGCCAGTGCATGCCCAAAATGGTGCGGCACTGCATCCAAGCCTGCGGCACTCAGAGTCACAAATACAGTGGAAACCATTTGTAGTAATTACGTCTGTCTGGCTGATTTCCAACTAATTGATATTTGTATATTTATTACATGAATATAAGGTAATATAAGGTAATAGAAGAGGTATTTAATGGTTTTCCATCTGAGGAATTTGCAAAAAACTGCAGTGCATGATGGGTCGGACCTAAAGGCTGCCTTAACGTCCTCATCTGTATGACGACATACATCAAGACTAGGAAGGTGCATAATGTTCATGTCTGGTTGCGTTTGTTGGTCCAGAAAGTAATTCAATTTCGCCATGTAGGTTACGTTCTTAAAAACTGCTTGGATATAGCCCGATTATATGCTGTGGGCCTTTTAATTTCTTTGTTTACCAGGTAGGCTACCTTCTTTAAACTGCGTTTTGTTAGACTACATATTTAGGGAGGTCTTTATAAATTTATAGTAGTCTTCATAAATATGTGCATAGTTTAGCCTAACCCAGCCACTTAAGGGAGAAAGCCAGCTCAACTAGGTGTCGGTCCCAAGCCCGGATTAATGGGGAGGGTTGGCGTCAAGAAATAAAGAGACTGTATCTTCACTGCATGACTGATGTCAAAATGTGTGAAATATGTGGTTGTATTAATAAATGCATTAAAGTAGGTTAATGATTCTGTGCTGTCTAAATTGTATAGAAAATTTCTACGTATAGCCAAACAAATCTCCTCCTGTTTGAAAAGGCATAGAAAAAGCAATTTAGCCACTAAAACTTTACAGTTTTTGTGAGGGACAGTCGAATTCTCTCGTTTCTCTCGTCAAGTTTTTTTTGTGATCCTGCACCTACACTTTGCCGGCCCCAGGAGGATGGGCTCCCCCTTTGAGTTTGGTCCCTCCCAAGGTTTCTTCCTTCTTGGGAGTTTTTCCATCCTATCGGCGCCTATGGCTTACTCACTGGGGGCTTTGGGTGGGCATGATATAAAGCAAAGCATTTTCCCTCCCAGTTTCCTCCTCTGGTCCACATTGCAGGACCATCAGCCATCAGAAACAGTCAGACGGTCTCCTTCAGCTTCTTTAGTGTCCTTGGAAGCCAAGGCAGTTTTAGGTCTGAGAAGAGGTTTATCAGAAGGACACATATTACGTCGTTTGTCCTGAAATGTAACATGGGGAGGAAAAGTTAAGCGGTTTAGTCAGATTGGAGTCGTTTATTCAGCAGTGGCAGCGCCAGTGACTTAATGCTACAGGTGCTATAGGGGAGTGAGATTATTTAGACCGGGTGCTTTAGCTTTTCAGCTTATGTAGATGGTGTATAGAAGCACACAGCACGATAAGCTACAGCATGGATAAAATAGGATAAAATATGAAATTCTAACGTCTAGCTCACAGAGCCTCTATGTGTACTTTGAAGAAAAAATACACTACAAGTATGCTGTAAAAACCGCAAAAATGTCTTACACAATATACAGATTTTACAGATAGTTAAAGAAAAAATGAAACCAATATTTTGGGGGTGCTGTGGGGGTACTATGGTCATTGGAGGAGGAGCTAGAGCCCCCCCCCCCAAGCTTTTCCTTGGTGCTGCCACTGTTGTTCAGATTAAAAGTAACATTGTCATTAATAAACAGTACTCTGATCAAATTTTTGCATGTACAAACACAATCAAAGTTTAACCACATGTTTAGACACAATTCACACACCTGTTACATTTCCATAATGCTAAGACTCTCTACACTTACTTCATCCACTTTCTTGTTTGGTACACAGTCATTTGATGGATGTGTAAGATCATTACCAGACCGTCTGCTGCAAACTCTACAGTTAATGAATGGCTGCAAAAACACACAGACACACAAAAACAGTATTTAAAGAGTGGTGGGCAATAAATACAGTGAGAGAAGGTGTAGTAAAGATATATCTAATGATTTAAGGCAGAGCTGCTGGAGTGCAGGGTTTAATGACACAGAACAATTTTAGAGGAAAGAGCTTCCAAAGCAGGGTCACCATAAGGCTATATTATACAAAGCAAGTTCATCTAAAAGTATGAACAACAAATCCCGTTTAACTGAACACTGCTCTGTATTAAAATACTGTCCTCCGATCAAGCTAAGTGGTCCTGTAGTTCACTATTTAAAGAGGTAAATTTAAAGGGTAATTCACACTGCACATCTACCCTGCTCTGACCAGGTTTAATTACTGGCTTTCTAATTAAAACAAGAGTTAAGTCCTGCCCTTTCACCACAAAACACCACACTGCCATTTAAGGCTGATTTCAACAATGAGTTTTAGTTAACCTGGCTCGATTGAGTTAACTCTGGGTATGTAAAACCCGCTTTGTAGTACAGCCCACAGGTCTTTAAATAAGGCCAGCTAGGGTTCATAGCTCGAAGCATAATCTACAGGTCACCCCTCAGATGATTAGCATTTGCTTCTGCCTGGTAATCCAGCCTTTAAGCCTGTAAACCTACTAAAATTTGAGAATAAGGTGAAGGAACTGGCTCTTTGAGGCCACCTATGTATTTGTTACTTTATTGTTGGCTAACTTTCCCCCGCAGGGCATCAAAAAAGTTAACATGAACCTAAATTAATTTGCTAACTGATATGTCCAATGCTCACAGTCACAGTGACTCTTTACTTACCCTCTTGTCCATGAAAATACAGTCAGCCCGATGGTCTGTTGCAGTTGACTTTGGACATTTTGTTGCTCTCAAGAGAATCTCAATGTCAATGTATTCACTGCTGATCTAAATCACATAAACACGTTATATACAAAATTGCCTACAACTGTTTTAAAGGCAATATAACAAACAATAATCACCCAAAAAATGGCAAACTGTCACAGACTTGACTGCAGCAGATTCAGAGAGAAACTGTGAGAAGGTAAAATTGACCAGGGCTGAGATATACAACCATCACTTTCATTGTGAAGAGACATTAAGCATCATATGCATTGAAATTAAAACATCAAAATCAATGTGATACTCATTAGTTCAGCTTGCAGATGATGAAAGTTTCACACTTTTGTAAACACTTTCTCAGCAGTTACCTTCGGACGGCCCTGGATGTTATAGAAATTCATGTGCTGACGGGTTCCTTGATGAGCATTTTCGACTGCGAGTTTAATGGCCGTCTTGTGAGTGCAGGGAGACTGTGGTAATCTTGCTGGGCCTCTGTGGAGATAAGCAGAGCTCCATAAGCCAAAACCAGAAGCAGCAGGCGGGTCATCTTCCTCTCAGCTTTGAAGGGAGAAGCAGGACTGAGGACACTGATCTGTGGTCCCCTTATCCAGCACGTCCAGGGGCGTGTCCTTCACTCGAAACAAACAGACCTTTGAACAACATTGGAAAACTCTTCAGGATGAATTGAGGCAGGTGGTCAAGTGGGTTTATTGTTATTTCAGCAATATACACAGTACACAGTGAAAGGAAACATTGTTCCTCCTGGACCACGGTGCAACACAAAGAAGAAAAACAGAAACAACACAAGATGACACAAGTGCGGGCAAGATAGAACTATACAGAGTGAAAGGAGCACAAACAGAGGGAGAAAGTGCAAGATAAACACAAGAGCAACAATACAATACTACAGGACAAGACAGCGCAGTCAAGAACACAGAGTGCAGCCAGAGCTAACCTGAATAGGGGCATCAAGGTTGCCAGGCAGGCAGAGAAACAGAAAATAGAGGTCTACTTCACATACAACAACCCACAGTGGGTGTGGCAGGGAATACAACACATTACAAACTTCAAAGGCAACAACACCGTCACTGTTAACAGCAACGCCCTTTTAGCAAAGGAGCTAAACAGCTTCTTTGCTCGTCTGGAGGAACACAGAGCAGACATAGCCACACTGCCCCCTCCCCCAATCTCCAGCACTCACAGACTCCCTCTGCAGGAACACCACGCGAGAAGGCACATTGCATCTCTAGGTGTGTGGAGTTTAAGACAAGGCAAGTGATGCTACGATAATATAATTCCTTGGTAAGACCCCACCTAGAATATTGTGTGCGGGTTTGGTTACCATACCTTAAGAAGGACATTGCTGCCTTGGAAAAGGTGCAACGTAGGGCAACGAGAATGATTCCTGGTCTTAGAGGAATGTCTAATGAGGAGAGGTTAGCTGAGCTGAATCTGTTTAGCCTCGAGCAAAGGAGACTAAGGGGGGACATAATCCAGGTGTTTAAGATTCTAACAGGTCTGGATGCTGTTCAGCCAAATGGCTATTTCAATGTTAGTTTAAATACCAGAACTCGTGGCCATAAGTGGAAATTAGCTGGAGAACATTTTAAAACGAATTTGATGAAGCATTTCTGTACACAGCGTGTAGTTAGAGTATGGAATAGTCTTCCTGTTATTGTAACACAAGCTAAAACCCTGGGTTCTTTTAAATCAGAGCTAGATAAGATTTTTGAGCTATTAGCTAAGTTCTCCTCAAAGGAGCTTGATGGGCCGAATGGCCTCCTCTCATTTGTAAATCTCTTTGGTTCTTATGAGTCAGCTTACAGAGATGAGGTCCAGAAACTGATAGGTTGGAGTTCAGCAAACAATTTGGCACTAAACAGCACAAAGACAAAGGAATCACTGACTTCAGGAAGGATGGAGGCGACACTGGCCTGCCTAGATGGATGGATGGATGTTTTTATTGACATTGTAAGTACAATGAGATTTAGTTTGGAACGCGCCAGCAGCTACACAGTATATTTACAATTATATAGATTGTGAGGCATAAAATAAGGTGTGAGTAATATAACATAACGACATAATATAAGTAATCATTAATTAATCATTACAGATGGTATGAGGTGTGAACCGCTAGGCTGCTATGGCATGTTTGGTATCAAACCGATGGAAAATCACTCCAGTTTCCAAATCTGGTCAGTGGTTACCACGAAAGTGAATATATCAAAAGTTACACCAGCCTAACAAAAATCATCAATACAAGGGAAATCACTCTGGTCATAAATCTCAAAAGGACTGATACAGACCCCCTTCCGAAAGCCCGCCAAATGGATGGTCAGCCATTGGTCCAGGAGTCGAATTCCTGGTCACTCCTATTCACGAACTTTACACTATAAAACCTGGCACCTCAGAACAAAGCCAGGAGAGGAGAAACAGAAGGGAGGAGAAAACAAAAGACCATCAGCACGAAGAGAGGCAGAGAACATCAGCCCAAGAGAAGAGAAGCCCACAAGAAGCCCTCCTGAAGCCTATCAGTGAAGACCCAGCTGGACAGAGAACTGCAACCAAGCCCAAGCTTCACCAGGAGAGGGAATCAGAGGGGCTCCACTCCAACAACCGCTGCAAACACCGCGCCTCCCTGAGTGCCATCACCCATCAGCTCATCAGCCTCCGCAACCAACTGCCAAGACCCCCCCCCCCCCCCACTCTGCAACCAAGTAAACAAACTTCCTTTCATTTATAACAACCTAAACTCCTATTCACCTGCTATATTACTTTAGGACAGTATTTCCACAAATTGCTTGCTTTGCAGAACAGTATTTTCCCTTTTAAGGTTACTCATTTTAAATCTGGTCATTGCATTTTCATGATTACATTGTTTGTGTCCACTCCGTTATTTCGTGTTTATTGTTTGTTAGGTGTAATGTCTGTCTTATGTTAGTTATAGGAATAAATGCATGTCTTTTACACAACTTCAGCCTCCGTTCATTGAGTGCTCACAAGAATCCCTGCCTGTGCGATCTACGCTCTGAAACCTCAAATTCGCCTGAAATATCGCGAGACTCTCTCTCATTGGCCGTGAGGGGAGCTTCGCTACCGATCGTTTACATTACCTGGTGACGCAGCTCGTTGGACAAGCCTTCTATTCTAACCCAGGTTATTACGTGATACTGGTTATTAATGAGTTCCATTTAAGTCACACATTAACAGACTCACGGTGTTTCGCAATTGAGTTTGAGCCGACCATTCAGCATAAAAATTGGTTAATAATCACAAGGCACAAGGTTTAAACTTATTCTGAGCACACAATTTAAACTTTTTATGACCGAACGTGCAGTGAAGAAGCGCTACTGTCAACTGGTTGCAAAAGTCGCACTCATGGCAATCTGAAGGCATTTAAGCGGGATCATATGGGCTTATTATAGTTATTTTTATTTCTATTATTAGTAGTTATATTATTTTGTTTTATTTTCGGTGATTTCATTGTAGTTCTTTCGTATTAAACTGCAGTAAACTTTAACCCTATGTCTGACGAGATTCTCAGATGTAGCGCTTTGTTTCCAGGTTCAATTCGGACGAGTGTCTCCGTTTCTATATATCCTGGGAGAGATCTCTCTATTAGCGAACGGGAATACTTGTTATGAGGTTCTAACCTAAATTATGTTGCGCTTGGACATAAGACCGATAGCTTAGTTACCTATCAGGATCATACTCGTATGTGTGTGCCTGCTTTAGACAAAGCAAGTTTAACACAACTTTGCGCTGTGAGCCAAGTGTGTGTCATTTAGAAATTGGGAGTCTCCTGTGCTTGAGACCCGCCGTGGTTAAGCACCATTTGCGACGAGATATAGTGCACTCACAATTTAAATCTGTCGCCGTAACGCGTGCGCCGTCTCGCTTCAGTAATTGTTTTAAGGGGTTTTATACTGTGCAAGGCACAGAAGAAGGCCACAAGCAGCATGCGCATGCATTAAATGTGTGTGTCACTCATCTAGCGTCGGCAACCGCCTAGCTATATCTTTGGTTACCTCTAGTGGTCAGGCATAGAACTACCACTCCATTTCGAAATTGCGCCTCTAGTGGCCAGGCATAGAACTACCACTCAATTTCGATATTGCGCCTCTAGTGGCCAGGCATAGAACTACCACTCCATTTTGATATTGCGCCCCCGGTGGTCAGGCATAGAACTACCACTCCATTTCGATATTGCGCCCCCGGTGGTCAGGCATAGAACTACCACTCCAGTTCGAAATTGCGCCTCTAGTGGTCAGGCATAGAACTACCACTCCATTTCGAAATCGCGCTTCTAGTGGTCAGGCATAGAACTACCACTCCATTTCGATATTGCGCCCCCGGTGGTCAGGCATAGAACTACCACTCCATTTCGAAATTGGGCTTCTAGTGGTCAGGCATAGAACTACCACTCAATTTTGAAATTGCGCTTCTAGTGGCAAGCCATAGAAGTACTACTCCATTTCGAAATCGCGCCTCTAGTGGTCAGGCATAGAACTACCACTCCATTTCGATATTGCGCCCCCGGTGGTCAGGCATAGAACTACCACTTCATTTCGAAATTGCGCTTCTAGTGGTCAGGCATAGAACTACCACTCAATTTTGAAATTGCGCTTCTAGTGACAAGCCATAGAACTACTACTCCATTTCGAAATCGCGCCTCTAGTGGTCAGGCATAGAACTACTATTCCATTTCGAAATCGTGCCTCTAGTGGTCAGGCATAGAACTACCACTCCATTTCGAAATTGCGCCTCTAGTGGCCCGGCATAGAACTACCACTCAATTTCGATATTGCGCCTCTAGTGGCCAGGCATAGAACTACCACTCCATTTTGATATTGCGCCCCCGGTGGTCAGGCATAGAACTACCACTCCATTTCGATATTGCGCCCCCGGTGGTCAGGCATAGAACTACCACTCCAGTTCGAAATTGCGCCTCTAGTGGTCAGGCATAGAACTACCACTCCATTTCGAAATCGCGCCTCTAGTGGTCAGGCATAGAACTACCACTCCATTTCGATATTGCGCCCCCGGTGGTCAGGCATAGAACTACCACTCCATTTCGAAATTGGGCTTCTAGTGGTCAGGCATAGAACTACCACTCAATTTTGAAATTGCGCTTCTAGTGGCAAGCCATAGAAGTACTACTCCATTTCGAAATCGCGCCTCTAGTGGTCAGGCATAGAACTACCACTCCATTTCGATATTGCGCCCCCGGTGGTCAGGCATAGAACTACCACTCCATTTCGAAATTGCGCTTCTAGTGGTCAGGCATAGAACTACCACTCAATTTTGAAATTGCGCTTCTAGTGACAAGCCATAGAACTACTACTCCATTTCGAAATCGCGCCTCTAGTGGTCAGGCATAGAACTACTATTCCATTTCGAAATCGTGCCTCTAGTGGTCAGGCATAGAACTACCACTCCATTTCGAAATTGCGCCCCCGGTGGTCAGGCATAGAACTACCACTCCATTTCGATATTGCGCCCCCGGTGGTCAGGCATAGAAGTACCACTCCATTTCGATATTGCGCCCCCGGTGGTCAGGCATAGAACTACCACTCCAGTTCGAAATTGCGCCTCCAGTGGTCAGGCATAGAACTACCACTCCATTTCAAAATCGCGCCTCCAGTGGTCAGGCATAGAACTACAACTCCATTTCGATATTGCGCCCCCGGTGGTCAGGCATAGAACTACCACTCCATTTCGAAATTGCGCTTCTAGTGGTCAGGCATAGAACTACCACTCAATTTTGAAATTGCGCTTCTAGTGGCAAGCCATAGCAGTGCCACTCCATTGAAATTGCACCTCTAGTGGTCCGCCATAGTAGGTTAACAACATCTGAGTTGGGTCTCTGGTGGTCAACTGCGGTGATACAACACGCATAATTGGACACACAGGTTCTTGCCTGAAAGCAGGAATCAACTTCACAGACTAAATCAGTTTGATCACAATACATTAACATCCAATTAGGTTATTGTTGCATAACTAATTGATGTTTACAATTGAATAAGAAACACAATTCATTTGGTTTGATTCCCGTTTAACCTTTTTGATTTATTTTAGGTTTTATTTCACCTTATGCTTTCATTCATTCCATCTCCCCCAACAAGGGGACTTGCATAGAAGTTCAACCACTATTAACAACAGTAAACCAGTTACGTACACAATCCCATCAGGAAGTCGTTTGGATGTGATCAGTTGAGCCCTTCGGGTGCTGGGTGCTTACCATTCGCTCTCTGTTGGTTGAGCTTGTCTGTGGCTCTGCTGTCACTGCTTGTGATCGTACAGTTTGTCAGAACCGAAGGGGAGTTCTCAGCAATTGGATGCCCAAAAGCGTGTCAGCCCGGCTACACCCACTGACTCATTACGGGCAAGGCTGACAGGTACCTCAGGCGGTCATTACAACTTTTGAGCAGGACTTCGTTTAGGGTGAGTTCTGAGAACGGCCCTAGCTTGGACTCTCACTAGGGTGGGTGATACCTGAAGGCAATTTTGCCAGCCGATAAGCTCCACCTGGGTTGTCTCAGTTGTGCATACAGAATACGCCCTTCCAAGTTAACATTGCTGGGGATCGGGGGAGTGGAAGCCGGACTCAGGCTTGCTTGGCTGGGAGAATGATTCCTGGTCTTAGAGGAATGTTTAATGAGGAGAGGTTAGCTGAGCTGAATCTGTTTAGCCTCGAGCAAAGGAGACTAAGGGGGGACATAATCCAGGTGTTAAATCTGGTCATTGCATTACATTTTTTTTGTATCCACTCCTTTATTTCGTGTTTATTGTTTGTTAGGTGTAATGTCTGTCTTATGTTAGTTATATCCATCCATCCATTTTCCAAACTGCTTATCCTACTGGGTCGCGGGTGGTCCGGAACCTATCCCGGAATGTGGAATGGGCACGAGGCAGGGAACAATCCAGGATGGGGGGCAGCCCATCACAGGGCACACTCACACACAAATCGTGATTATATTATTGCACTATACTGTATAAATAAAAAGTAAACTTAATACCAGTTGTGGTAATAAAGTGCACAGAGAGTAAGAGAGAGTAGGGTTTCACATAAACGTATGTTCATTAGCATTTAGTATTCTGATGGCTTTGGGGTTAGAAGCTCTTATTAAATCTGGTTGTTCTGCAATGCATACTGCGGTAACGTTTACCAGAGGGCAGAAGTTCAAACATCTCATGTGCTAGGTGCGTGGGATCTTTTTTAAATATAATTATGCATATGTAGAACTAGGGATATGATCCTGTTAAGTATGATAGTTCTGTCTCATTATTGCAGGATCGACATCCATAGTAACTGTGGTGATCTATCCATTTGTGTGCATGTCTGTGTGTGTGTGTGCGAGCGGGTATACCTATCCTACCCCATAGCGTGATAAATACCTGTTTTTTTTTTCCCTTATGGGGACCACGAAACTGAAAACCAGGAAAACTCTATTTTATAAAAATCTGTGACTGCTGTGGAAAAACTAAAAATGCAAAACCTCTTTTATTTTGCTTGGTTACTTATGGTTATGGTTAGGGCAGGGTGGGGGTTAAGATTGTCATAGTTAGCGTTAGCATTTATCCAATAGAAGTCAATGAGCGGGCCCCATAAGGATAGGTATACCCTATGTGTGTGCATGTGTGTGTTTGTCCCATATTGCCTGGGCTTCAGGATACCTCATAACCCGGAACTTCATCAGAAGTAGTTAGAAAATGGATGAATGGATGGATGGATGGATGGATGGATGGATGGATGGATGGACAGATCAATAAAAGTACAGAACATCCATTTTACAAAGAACCATCAACACTAAATGTATGCACTGGTCATGCTCCTGGAAATTAAACTTCTTTTCTGAAAAGCAGCATGTTCATAAATTAGCTGCTGTTATACCTTGGGGGAACAAATGCAGATGAAATTGTAAAACAAACTGCAGTGGCAAAACAGTTCTGGCTGCCTGTGCTGCCCTGCCTGCCCGCCCTCCTGCCCATTACGTCCTGCCTGTGCCACCCTCCTGCCTGCCCTCCTGCCTGTTTACGTCTTTCCTGTGTGCCCTGCTGCCAGTTATTCTGTATTTACATCCGGACTTAACTAATTGAACCATATAAACCATATAAATCAGGACTTTGTTAACGTGACTTCTGACCTGTGGAGGATGGGCTCCCCCTTTCACTCTGGTTCCTCCAAAGGTTTCTTACTATGACTGAGTTTATCCTTGCCAATGTCGCTTTCTAATTTTTCAGGCTAGATCTTGCTCACTGGGACAATTGGGCAGGGACAAAGTAAAGTGCTTTGAGACAATGTAAGGCTATGAAAATGTACTATACAAAATAAAGTGAATTGACTTGAGTAATGTGGCACAAAGCAACCCTTCTTTGCCACAGGAAATGTCTGGTGCAATTTCTTTTTTAATTGTACATGTCAATTGCATAATACCCTAAACTAATTCATTATTATTTCTATTATTATCATCATCATCAGTATTTCATTAGTATTCCATGGTATTTAGATTTTTCAGGAATCAGTGTGTGTACTGTATACTTTTTAATTTATTTGCACTATGTGTAGTGTCTCTGCAGCTGTATATACTTGCTGCATTATGCACAAGAACTTCCCTCAGGCATCAGTATAGTTAATCAAATGTAATATTTCTTGCTTGTTTATTAAGTTGTTTTAGGTATTTTGTGTGTTCCACTTAATTTAGTGTAATTAGTCCTAGTTGACTCAGGTTTAGTTAGATTTTTCCTTCTGTTGTTCCTCTGCATCATGCTACTGTCATAAAATTTCAATGTCTTACCTAACTTAAGAGTTTTGTGCATTGTGTTTTGGAGAGAAAGAAATCATTACTTTTTTTCTTTAGATTCATCCACTGATTCTATCACCTATGACACATTCCCCCTGAATATTTGTTTGTTTATTTATGTATTTGCTTGGGGGATGGAATTAACAAACAGAAATAACTGAATGAATCAGGGTAGTGAAAAACATTTATAAACTTATCATTTTGGTATTGGTACGATCCTGTTCTGGTTAGTTAGCCGAGGGAGTAAATCATCCGGAGTTTCATCTCTCAATCTCCTCCTACACCCACTCAGCATCACAGTATGGACTCCCCAATGCAACTGATCTGCACGTATTTGTACTCTGGGAGGAAATTGAAGCCCCCATAGGAAAAACTCAAAGCCTACAGACATATGCACAAAACCAGGGGACATGCTCAGTTCTGCAGGCCTGGAAGTGTGAGAGAAGGCTATTTATTGAGTTTCCCCTCTGCCCCTGGTAAAGATGAAACATGCACAAGTCATTAAACACACATATACTTACATGAAAGTCTGACTGATACTGGAGCTTCCAGTGCCCGTAAACCAGGTACTGGGGTACTCCATTTCCTTCTTGATAATTAGCGCCATTGAAAAAAAAACGGTGCCTTTCCTAATATTAACTGACTCTCAGACAAATGTACTGCTTGAAGACCCTGCCACTATTCGCATTTTCCAGCAGGAGTCACAAATCTTCATTGCATTCAGTTTATTCTCAGATGAGCTCATGCATGTTTCTATGTGCATCTTTACACTTAAACAAATACAGCTAACCTCTGTTGTTATATTCCATATATATTTGTCGTGACTGGCCTTTTTTCTCAAATGATGGATTTCTGAAACTAAAACTGACAGTATTCTAAAATATTTATATTGCCACATCATCGACACATGTTCTAATATGACATAGCATTCCCCTGGACCATAGTGCGACTTAGAGACAAGATATAACATGCCCTTCACGGTAAAACACTAGATAGGTGCAACACTTAATGTCAACGTTGTCAATGTCAATGTTGACTTAATGTCAACGTTAAATTCATGGATTCGCAAATTAAGTAACACGGTTACAGTACAAAAACGAGCAGAGCTGTGTATGGCATGACTATCTCGCGGCGGCGACAAAATATGCTTATCCTTCTAATTATTCAGAAGAAAATATATTTGCAAGCACAGCCGTTCACGGCTTCCGTACAAAAAGCTGTCACTACGCTACAGGAAGAATACACGACCAATATAGGATTTACACAAGTCTGCTTCTTTTGTTTTATTTAGTAACAACTTTCACAAAAATTGACAGCAATACTGCTAAAAGTGCAGATCTGTTGCCAAATTAAATAAACAAAGAAATTAATCATAAAAATATTCAAAGTATATACAGCCAGGGGCGCCGCTAGCAATTTTGGGCCCTATGACAAAATATGAGGTTGGGCCCCCCTATCACACACCCATTCAGATCTCTGGGGGCCCCTAAAGGGCGTGGGCCCTTAGAATTGTCCCAACTTTCCCCCCCTTAGCGGCGCCCCTGTATACAGCTAACCATTTCCAATCGAAAAGTACATACAAGTCTCCAATATAAGTTATACAATGGAGCGCAGATAAAACTTTTAAATAGTAATTAACCAAACTATATAAAGAATACAAGTTTGAATACAGGTAATTTGTATAAATTTTACTGTGTTCAGACTGAAAAATCAGCACCAGCCTTACACACATTGCAGTTCTGCTTTTTTCTTCTTTTAGCATAATTACCCGTTTCACGTTCACGAGGCAGAAGATCCCTGCAAATGTGAAAATTCACAAGTAACAGGCACCATTAACCTCAAGCCATAACAGTCTGCTAGCCTGAACAATAGCAAACTCTATGTATTACCAATTATTACGCAGGTTGTCACTTTATCAAATCATGACTGTTACTAAGAAGTGGGAGTGAAACGCGTGTCACGAGATCTCGCGATATTACAACATGACGAGATTTCTCGTTGGAGCGAAAAGCCGTTTCACGAATGCGCTGCAAATGAGCTGCTGTAAATATGTCGGCATCTGACTAAATTACTATAGTAGATACCCCAGACACTTTTGAATCTTTTGTGTGTCAGCATTTCGGGTGCCCGGCGGAAAATATAAATGGCGAAAGGGAGACAGACAAAACACGAACCATCTGTAAGGACTGTAGAAAGCTAATGCCGCACACAGCGGCTAATGCTACTACTAACTACTATGCAAAGCCATTTGCAGCACCATCATAGCTCTTTATTTAAATTCACTGCACCGGTGAAGAAAACATTTTTAAAAAAATGTTATGTTTATTATTGGGTGCTTTCCACTTCATGCACCCACATACAGCGCTAGCTTAAAGCAATGCATTCTGGTCCTGACGCAATGCATCATGGTTATATTTTTTATCGCCCGTTGCATTACGTCACCATGTCACATGGTACCAAAACTCCGCGAGAGCAAGACACATCAGGCAGCACCTCTTAGCAGGCTGCACAGGCTGGATCCGCCTCCATTACGACACAACTTTGCCCTTATTGGCTTAAGATTTTAGTTACATACATGACGTTTGTATATCTGCTATTTCTCCCGAGAAGCAGGTAAAGCGGTAACTGCTTTTCAATTAATTTACTTGGTAAAATTAAATTTAAATAAATGATATGAATATTGTAATAGTACTCGTGAGCTTTGTTTGTTGTTAGTTACTGTAATGTTGCGCTGCTTTATTTGTTTAATCGTCTTGTCTGTGAAGACATTCAAGTTAATCAAATAAGAACTGCACTGTACACTGTACATGACCATAAAAACTTTGAATCCTTGAAATAAATGTTTTTGATCTTTTCCTTGGCAGTTATCTTTTTACACAGGGCCTCTATGTACACAATAGTTATTTTTTTCACGACTAACAGTATGGATCAGGAGTTGGTTATTGTAAAAGAAGTAATGTGCATGCAGGTGATATTTGTATAGATTTATATTTACCCCTAGGTGATAAGTTTGACAGTCATTTCTTTTACCGTTTGGCCTCTCGGTTGAACATAATAGTGGCGCGAGCAGCTCCACTTGGTTTTTTAAAAATACTCAGCCATGAACTTTTGGTGAACTCAGGTGAATCCCTTCCTTCAGTAGTAAACCTTGGTAGTTTCAGCCGTTTACACATTGTCTCACTAAAAGGTTGATAATATATTTGTCCTTTTACATAGTGATAAAATATACGCGATAAAAATGTGAATATTCATAGATTCAGGACTAACAAAGTAGCTAACAGAAACTCAGACTAACAAAAGGTGCAAATACATACTCAGTTGGTTCCATTGTGTTGATTACATTATAATGTTTACATTGTAATGATTATATCATGGATATTTGGCATACTTTTTATAAAATCGTAATTCTTATATTCTGCGTTATATAGTGCTAAATAATATTCCATAGATGGATGGACTTTATTAATCCCCGTGGGGAAATTGTGTTTTTTATGTCTCCCTCAACTTACTCTTTGTGGAGTAAGTTGTCCGCGAAGTGCAGCTACCTGTTGGGGCGCCCAGGGAGCTGGGGGTTAAGGGCCTTGCTCAAGGACCCACAGACGTGCTGAGGCTGGGTTAGTTTCAACTGGTGACCTCATTACAGGCACAAGGACTGACCCCTGCCCCCCAACTGTGTATGAGTAGCATTTATGCTGTTTCTTGAGTGTGAGCTAGTACATAAACCAGCTAGTGCTCACCATTGCAAAAATACTCTAGCTTTCTGTCATACACATTTTTTTATTTTCTTACATTGTCCGTTTTTGTTCATAGTCTGTAATATTCTGAATAACGACAATGTAGAGGAAAAACAGATTAAATTCTCCTTGTTTGTAATTTCCCCATGTAATCCACTGCCTTGTGGTAAGAGGTGCAAAAGTCAGACGCGTTGAATGATGAGGATACGATATTGAGTTTAGTTCTTGAGAGGATTTATTCATATGATATTTTAACACACAGTACTTTGAACTGGTTTGTTTGGCGCAAAAGGGCCGATATGCAGACACCATCACACATGGCAAATACGGTCAATGACTGTTTCACTTTGCACCTTCAGCCCTGAGCCGCGTAATCTCAGCACCTTTAATAACAACCATTGCTGCCTCCTACAGGTGGGAATACACTTAGACAATAGTAAATATCACTAAGGCAGGCAAGTACCTCTCGTTTCAAGTGTTGCAATACTATATAACATTATATTATAAACAATAAATACGAATAAATAAAAACATTAAACAAATAAACATAATCAATAATATTCATGAATAATTATGCTTAATATACAAATAAAAGAATAGCTCCTGCAGATGATTTCAGATAACTACTGGAACAATGAGTTCTGGAGGGGAGCAAGCTCTGTTACATGCTATAGAAATGTTGATCTGATTCCTTTCATTATCAGATTGTTACCACTGTTAAAAACCACAGATATTGTATTCTGATTGTATGCATTTCCTTATTAGGGCATGTCAGTTACTTCTGTTAAAAAATCCGTTTATTCTGACGTCGTAAATTTCCTGATCAGAGTTTACCCTCTTTAAAGTGATGGAGGTCCACTTGTGCGAAAGATACATCGATATGCATATGAGATTTCGTTTGTGCCAAAAATATGTAAATAGCACACAGTCCATGTCGACTGAGCATGTGACAAAGAATTTTTCTGTGACAATTCTATTTTGTCAATGAGTTTGTCTGTGGAGCCCCTGAAGGGACCTAATGGTGTCCGCTAATTAGATACCCAGAAATAAACTGTGTGGCTCCTGCCCAAGCATTGCTGCCCAAACAGCAGCTTCCTCCTTATGCCACCGAGGGAGGAGTAGCCAGTGGTTCCCCTGCCCCTTCCCCTCTCCCCCCTGCAGACGAGGATCATAACCATTCAGCACCCGACTCTACCTCCTTCTCGGTGAAGAAGTGCCGTGGCGAAACACTCAGGCAGCAGGACGAGGTAGCAGAAATTCTTGCCCCTATGTTGGTATGTCCAAATCCTCAAGGGGGAGATAAGGTTTGCTCATCTGACACTGTAGATGAAGGAGTTGAACATAAGAACATAAGAACTATACAAACGAGACGAGGCCATTCGGCCCATCAAGCTCGCTTGGGGAGAACTAAACTAATAGCTCAGAGTCGTTAAAATCTTATCTAGCTCTGATTTAAAGGAACCCAAGGATTCAGCTTGCACTACATTATCAGGAAGACTATTCCATACTCTACACGCTGCGTAAAGAAGTGCTTCCTTAAATCCAGCTTGAAATGTTCTCCCGCTAATTTCCACCTATGGCCACGAGTTCGTGTATTTAAACTAATGCTGAAGTAACTATTTGGTTGAACAGCATCCAAACCTGTTAGAATCTTATATACCTGGATCATGTCCCCCCTCAATCTCCTTTGCTTGAGACTGAACAGATTTAGCTCAAGTAACCGTTCCTCGTATGACATTCCTCTAAGACCAGGAATCATTTTTGTGGCCCTACGCTGCACCTTTTCTAAGGCCACAATGTCCTTTTTAAGATATGGTGACCAAACCTGCACACAATATTCTAGGTGAGGTCTCACCAAGGAATTGTATAATCTTAGCATTACCTCCCTTGACTTAAACTCCACACACCTGGAGATATACCCCAACATCCTATTGGCCTTTTTTATTGCTTCCCCACACTGGCGAGAATGGGACATGGAAGCATCAACATACACACCAAGGTCTTTCTCATGATCAGCTACCTTTATTTCAGTGACACCCATGAAATACCTGTACTTTATATTTCTGCTCCCTAGATGGAGTACCTTATATTTATCGACGTTAAATTTCATCTGCCAGGTATCGGCCCAGTCACTAATTAAATCAAGATCCCGCTGTAGCTGCTGAGCCACTAATTCAGTATCTGCTACACCACCCACCTTGGTGTCATCTGCAAATTTCACCAGTTTACTGTATATATTGGTATCCATATCATTTATGTAAATTAGGAACAATAGTGGTCCTAAAATCGAACCCTGCGGTACCCCACTATGAACGCAAGCCCACTGTGAGTTGAAGGACATTGCCAGTGACCTGCTGGACCCCAGGCAGAACAGGCCTCACCATGCGACAGCCCTTCAGAGACTGGTCCTCCTGCGCATGGACTGGGGCATGATGCATCAGTTTAAACAGGAGCCTGGTAAATCCTGCGAGTGCTACACCAAGCGACTGATGGCAGCATTCTCCAACTACAGTGGGATGGACTCCACAACGGACCGAGAGTGTATGTGATGTAAAATACACTAAGATAGGTAAAAACTCTTTTGTGGACTAAGTAAAACAAACATTTTATGTTCTAGTTTTCTTAAAACTACTGAAACAAATAATTGGCTACACTGCAGTTCCGCTGTTTTGTTTGGCACCCCTGCATGTCGTGCATTGTGTGGAAAAAACCTGAAGGCTGAGGAATGTTACGTAACACAGCTAGAATGTAAAAACTCTCTCTGGTGTAATTCACTGCATAAAACCAATGGTGTTAAGTGTGATGTCTTCTTCATAACACTCCCTGATGTTTGTGTCCGTGACCATGAGATAGGGTGGGCTGCTTTTCTTCCTTCCTTTGACTAGTATTCCTCCTAAATTGTTCATCTGTATTTGCTGCATTGGTACTTGATGTGCGTGTGCCTTGTGTCACGATCGCCATTTAACGGGAGCGGCGGACGGGCAGGAAACAGGCAAGGCAGGCAGGATACGGGGATTTATTAGGAACACGGGGTGCAGGAAACATCTCACGCAGACGGACTTCAATGACGGACACTGAACTCTAGTAAGACATGAACTCAAATAGACAGGACTGATTGAAAATAATCGGACACAGCTGGGTACGATCAGGGAAGCACACGTGGATAATCAGGGGGCGTGGCACACACGGTGGTCAGACTGTCCGGGACCTCCTCGGGGACTAGGGCAGGAAAGTCTGGAGCTGGGTCAGGGACAGGAGTGGGGCCAGGAACAAGAGCCCCAGGGGGCACAGTCATTTGAGGCGGAGGGAGCGCCTCGGGCGTGGGCTCTGGGGCCGCAGGGGGCAGCGGAGGCGGCTGCTCAGGAGCTACGGGCAAAGCAGGCGGCGGCTGCTCGGGCTCTGGGGCCGCAGGGGGCAGCGGAGGCGGCTGCTCGGGCTGCGCAGGAGCTATGGGCGACGAAGGCAACTGCTCAGACGCTGTAGCAGGAACCCAGGACTTTATGCTCAGCCCACTGCTGTTAACTCCGATGACTCACAACTGAGCAGCAATGCACATTTCGAATTCCATCATCAACATCAGGCAGATGACAAGACTGTTGTGGGTCTCATCAATAAAAACGGTGACTCAGCATACAAAGAGGAAGTGTGATGACTATCGGACTGCTGCAGAGCCAACAACCTGTCTCTGAATGTTGACCAAAGAGATGGTTGTTGACGTTAGAAGAACACAAAACACAGAGTGACCACTCTCTGCTGCACATCGATGGCTCATCTGTGGAGATCGTAGAGAGTACCAGATTCCTTGTTGTCCATCTGGCGGAGAATCTCACCAGGTCCTTCAACATCAGCTCCATAGTAAGGAAAGCACAGCAGCACCTCTACTCTCCACGGAAGCTCAGAAAAGCCCATCTCCCATTCTCACACTCTATTGGGGAACTGTTGAAAGCACCCTGAGCAGCTGCATCACGGTCTGCTTTGAGAACTGTGTCGCCTCAGATCACAAGTCCCTACAACAGATAGTGATGACAGGTGAGAAAATCATTGGGAGTATCGTGTTAGAGAAATATGTACTTTTTTTATCATCATTTTGCTAGACGCTTAGAAACAACACCCTGCCGCAGCTTGATCTTAATTGAGCAATAACACGTCTCAAGAACTGTCGCTTGAATATTTCCACCCCATATATGGTGACAAACAATGTTCAATGTCAGTTGCATATCCTGTTTGTGTACCTCAATAAAAGACACTGCGAGGGGAGTTACTCTTTCGAAGTTGGCTGAGTTCGACTGAGAGGCTGACACCTCGAGGTCAGGACCGGGCTTCCCTTTGTAAGGAAAAGTGGTAAAAATGTCCCAAGGTTCTTGGTTGATCATTTGAATGCAGACAATGTTAGGAATTTATGATCATGGGGGAAGCCAGGGAGAGAATGGGGGTTCCAGTTGGCACCACTATGGTGATAAGGATAAGATAAGGTGATAAGAATTGAATTACAATGATCATAAAAGTCTCCACCCTGTCCTGTCCCGTCCCTGTCTCAGGATCCTCACACTCCAGGGGGTCACTCTTTATATGTAAATTCACTCACAACACCTACACACAACACCTTGGTGGGGAGGGCCTTTTTGGGTATAAAGGGGGGTGAAGAACTGTCTTCAATTTGTATCTGAGCTGCCTTTCAGTACCCGGTGTGTCTCTACACTGTATTACATTGTATTATTTTTGCTGTTCAATAAACCATCATTTTGCTGAAACTGCGGAGACTCTGCAAGTGGATTCCCTACACCTTGCAGCAAGTAAAACGTCATCACAGCTGTCTGCGTTGTTCTGTGTTCAGAGACTGGTTTGTTTCCAGCGCATCTTCAGAAGAAGATAACCCTAACATATCTCTCCCCTCCATCACAGATATTCACACCACACACTGCATCCGCAAAGCCACCACCATTGTGGATGACCCCACCCACCCCTCACATTATCGTTTCACCCTCCTGCCTTCTGGAAATAGGTCCCGGAGCATTCGGGCCTTTACAGCCAGACTCAAACAGCTTTATCCCCCATGCCGTCAGACTACTGAACTCTCAGGGACTAATCTGATACCACACACACATACACTCATTAACACACTTTATTATTTAACTACTATTTTTTATCTTATTGTCGCCATGTTTACAGTTACTTTTATTTATTTTTATTGCTACCTCATTGGACAACCAAACTGCGCCTTCTCAGTACTGGGTTTACTGTGCTGTTTGTGCTCGTTGGTGTCAGTTGTCCTCTCTTTTTGCACTGTCCTGCAATGTTTGCACAGTTTTTGCTCATTATGCACCATACAGTATGTTGCTAGGTTGGTATGTGTTAGTCTTCTGTTAATTTAAGTAGCACCTTGGTCCGAGGGAAACAGTTTCTTTTGTAACTGTACTATACTCAACTGTGTAAAGTTAAAAATAACATTAAAGACCTACTTGACTTTTACTGAACAGGTGCTAAAGTGAAATTACTTGCTTCTGGGAAAGAACTCCAGCTGAAATTCTGTACAACAATTATGGGAGACATATGGGAAGGACGCGGTGTCAGACCTGCCCCAGTGGGACGAATGTGGTTTTCCTAGTAACAGCAGCTTCAGTCCCAATCAGATAAGCCAGATGCGTCTGAAATTAGAGGAACGGGATCAGACTGGTTGCTCAGGGACTAATGTGGTAGAACTAAAACAGAGACAAATTGGACGGTGTTTCAATTGTGGGAAAATGAGACAAAGCAGGCAGAGGAGATGCGGGTGGCAAAGAAGCATGAGATAAGGAATGCAGAGAATGTGGATGAGGGTGAGACTCCTGTGAAAACTGTGTATTGAAAATTAGGGCCATAGTATTGTCATCCATCCTGTCAGGGTATGGAAATACACTGAGGGTAAATGGCCTAATGCAGGAAGTGTCTTAATCCTATAACATCCAGCTGATTCAGGCTGTGGGGGACAGTGTAGTACTGCACTCTTCTGGCTGGGACCTTGAATAAATGAATGAATGTTACATTTATACAGCCCTTTTCTAAGATACACAAAGAGCTTTACAGAAGCACTGGGGAGCCACTTCAACCCAAACGTGAGGCAGCAGGAGAGGGGGCCCAGGCAGAGAGAACAGCCAACAAGACGGGTGCTTCCACAGACAGGACGGGGGCCCCGGCAGACCAACGCTGACGACTCCTGGGACCAAGTCAACAGAGCAGCTGTCGTCATTGTGACTCACCCTCATACATCCATCCATTGTCTAAACCGCTTATGCTACTGGGTCGCGGGGGGTCCAGAGCCTATCCTGGCAGGATCTGTGCACGAGGCAGGGAACAACCCAGGACGGGGGGGCAGCTCATTGCAAGGCACATTCACACACCATTCACACACACATGCACTCCTACGGCCAATTTAGCAAGAGAGAACATGCAAACTCCCCACACATGTGACCCAGGCGGAGACTCGAACCTGAGTCCCAGTGGTGGGAGGTAACAGTGCTAATCACTGCACCACCAAGCAGCCCCACCCTCATACATGATTTCTGATTCTTGATTTTAATCCCCTTTTCTGTTTTTGGCAACATATAAAGTGCTGTGAATGTCACTGTCAGATTGTCATATCATCCTCCAGTTGTCCCTTGTCACCCTGGATGCACATTGAGTGTTTGCTAAATATTTTATCTTGTAGTGTTCCTGATTTTTTCCTGTGTTTTAATTTGCAATTCTCAAATTTCATGACTGGCATCCGTGGGGACGATTAATTAAACCTGTTAACTCTGCACTTCAATTTCAAACTGTTGGTAACATGTGTACATATTTTTGTCTGATCTTTTCACCACCAGGTGGCGATATAGCAACTCCAGAGTTATTGATGGCTAGAACAAAAAAAACACAGTAACACAGAGGTGTAGCTAAAAATTCTGGGCCCCTGACAGAATGTCACCTTGCGCCCTCTGTCGAATTTTACATTCTGTGAAAGAGATTTGTTGAGCCATCTTCCAATGTAATCCAATCCAGCTCTTTATTTGAAAAGCACTTTAAACAACCTTATGGACCAAAGTGCTGCACAAAGGAATAAATAAAAACATTCACACACTTAAAAACGAAGTAAAAGAAATTTAATAAAAACCAAAACATTCAATGTGAGTAAAAGGCCATTAATAAAAATTTAAAAAAATCAATTAATTAATAAAGAAAAGGCTAAGATTAAAATAAGATTTACTATTAAAATTAACATCTCACAATGTGTCAAAGGTGAAGGAGAAGAGATTAGAAGAGATTTAAAAACGGACAGAGGGGATTCCTCTCTAATGTGAAAAGGCAAGTCATTCCACATTTTAGGAGCTGCGACTGCAAAGGCTCGATCCCCTCTAAGCTCACGCTGAGTCTTAGGAACCGTCAGGAACAGCTGATCAGCTGACCTGAGAGAGCGGGTGGGGGTGTAAGGGTGAAGCAGCTCACAGAGGTCAGATGGAGCAAGACCACTGAGGGCTTTAAAAGCAAATAACAGAATTTTAAAATGAATCCTAAAATGTACGGGCAGCCAGTGGAGTGAGGCTAAAATGGGGGAGACATGCTCATATTTCCATGTGCGGCAGCATTTTGAACCTTCTGGAGGTGAACAATAGTGGAGCCTCTAACCCCAACATAGAGGGCGTTACAGTGGTCCAAACTAGTAGTGACAAAAGAGTGGATTACTGTCTCAAAGTGCTGCCTAGAAAGAATTGGCTTTATTTTGGCCAACTGCCTCAATTGTAAAAAGCTTGACTTGACAACTAACCTTATCTGAGTGTCAAACTTAAGGTTGGTGTCGACTTTATGTGTGTGATGTGTGATGACTGGTTTACAATATTGTTCCAAGGAACCTAAAATTACAGTGGAGGTCAGAGGAGTGGAGTTACCAAAAACCAACACTTCTGTCCATTACCTCCCCACTTCCTTGTTAGTTACAATATTTGTTCTGCATTACTGTACTGCTTTGGAGCCTTTTGATATTAAGGTGAATAACACAGGTGAAAAATTAAGGTGAAAAAAGAGACAGATGCATTGACAGCAGTCGTGGCCACACTTTGGACTGGGAGTGTAAGAGCAAAGGAAACTGAATCCACTATGTTCTGTCCTGTAAATTTTTATTAAACACCACATGACACACATACGAGTCCTGTTTTAACTTTCAGGGCTGATGGTCTGCAGCCTGGCTTGTGTTCTACAGTGCAGCGCAGGTGCAGTCACTGTGCTGAGCCCGGCGTTATATTAATGACGCAGCCTTTCACACTGACCAGTGAGAAATAACCTTGAAAATGACTGTGCTCTTTGTGGTTCTCCTTTTTTCTTACCACCAAGCAAGAGACTAAACATATTTTCTACTTATCAGTTATCAGAAATCAGAAATGTCATGCAGTAATCAGAGGTTAGACAGCAAGAATGACTTTTGTATTTTTATCTTTTGTCAATCTTTTATCCAGCGACTACTAATTCTCATCGGGGTCTGGAGAGGGTGGGACCTGTCCCAGGAAGCACAGAGCACAGGCCTGCATGGGATGCCATTCCACACAAGCAAAAACAATTAAGATGGTCAGATTTGCCTCACTGTGTGATTTTGACTGAAAGATGAACTAAGCACAGTCTTGTGTGTATAAAAATGCGTAGATTCATTTAACTTTAACAATGAGATTCAGCAACATGACCTTATAGTGTTAATGATCGGTATCTTACTGGTATTAACTGAATTATGCAAAATTCTACATTATTCTATATTATTGCACCCAAATTGTTCATACTGACTAAATGTAATTACTGACATCCTGGACATACTGCTTTTTAGGTTTGAATTTAAAATGTTAGTAGACAAATTCATGCTGTCAATAACATCTCACTTGCTCACCCACTTTTAGATAAAAATACCCTTTGTGGTTTTTCTAGTGAAGCAGTGGGCCTGAGCTGAGGACCTGATGGTTGTGTGGTTTTCGCTCACTGAGAAGAGAGACACAAACACCCTGCTCTCAGTCGGTCAGTCTTCCTGTAAAATGCAGAGGTGAGACTGCTAGTGGAAAATTACTGACTGCAGCGTCAACAACACATATAAACAGCAGCACAAACAAAATGTTCCACAAATGCAGGACATCTGTATGCTTACAGCACACATCAGACACGCTGACCCTCAGCACTGAGCTCCTCCAGGCTCTGTGCTCTCCCTCTTCTCTTCAATTTCTACACAAATCACTGCTGCTCCAGTGAAGATCCTGAATTTTGCAGGTGATACTACTGTGTTTGCCATCATAACTGAAGGTGATGAGTCTGCCTACAGACTGGAAGTCGTACAGCTGACCATCCAGTTCTGAACTCACATTATCCCAAATGTCCACATGCTTAGACTCCTCTCATCATCAGGGAGGAGCGTCCCTTGGCACTGTAGAGTAGATGGATGAGAGCAGGCTGATAACAAGGCTGTCATCAATTTTATGTGACACCTCTCACCCCCCCAGCAGACTATGGAGGCCCGTAAGGGCAGCTCCTTCAGTAAGAGACTCAGACACCCGGCGTGTGACAGAACGGTACCGCAGGTCATTGGGCCCCACAGCAGTCAGGCTTTATAATCTGCACTCTGCTCATTGAACTTTTCCCCTGTTCACTGTCTTCTGATACAGTTTCTATCTGCTGCTGATCTGCAATATTGTTCCTCCTTATTCACTGATGTGCAGTGTTGCATTGAGCCAGTGCATTATGCCCTGTGTGGCAGCTTCCTTTGGGAGGCTAATATCTGGCACATGAGCAATAATGTTACATGCAATAGGATTGTGTATAAGTTAAGGATTGTGTATAAGTTAATTTTAATATTCCTATAATATTCCTCTGTATGTAATATATTCTTATTTTTTGTTTCTATTATTACCCTATATTTATATATACATCCATTTCATATATTCTTATTTTTTGTTTCTATTATTACCCTATATTTATATATACATCCATTTCTTTTACATTCATAATGATGTTGTTTGTTGTTTTGTGCCCCACTGCTCTTGTAACAAGCCTCAGTCTTGACTCTCCCTTTTAAGGTCTTGGCCTTAAATCACACTCGATATAGGTGGTGTCGTCCCCATCACCCTGACCAGGATACATGCTGTAAGATTAATGGATGGTGTTTATCTGTGTGATGAAAAAGAATGTGAATAAAACAAAAATGTACCATTATAAATGGGAGCCCTAGGATGTGTGGTGGTTAGAGATGTGGACTGATGAGAATTTTGCTTTTCTAAAGTTCTGTTGTGAAAACTGTACATTCCGTTCCATGTACAGTAGTGATATGTAGCAATCATGTGCTCCAGTCAAATGTCCAGCTGCATGAATAATAATGGTGGCTTGTTTGGATAAAATAACTTAGGCTGAATACTTGAAAGCGTGACCTGGGTGAGGTAGAGAGGAAACAGGGTCTTACAAGAAGCAGATATTGTTCTGTCTGTGTGGTTTTTACTCTTTGCAAAGTGAGTCCAGCACAGTGCAGTCAGTGGGTCAGTCTTCCTGAGCTGCATCTAACCAGTGGAAACATCTGCAGCACTGCAGAGAAGCACTCAGCAGACAAACAAACCCAAACAGCTTACAGCTGTATGTCACTTTTGGACAGAGGTGGACAAAGTACACAACTTCACTACTTGAGTTAAGTATAGATACTCCTCGTCAAATAATACTCAAAGTTTTTCAGTTAATTTTTTACTTCAGTTAAAGTACTGGAGTATTTGCATCTAAAAATACTTAAGTATTCAAAAGTACATTATGTTTTAAATGCAAGACATTTTTCAGAACCTAATGACTCCTGAACACCCCACTGAATACACTGTGTACATCTTGTAGAATAAAAAGCTTGTGGAATATGATACAATGACTATAGAAACACAACTGACATAACAAAAGTACAGCCATTGTCATTTTCATCTTATTTAACACCCCCCACCCCACTCACACAAAAGAGCATGGTAGTGTTCTTACAGAGCCGTAGCAGTGTGTGTGTGTGCATGTGTGCATGTGTGTTTGTGTGTGTGTGTGTCTATGTGTGTGTGTGTTTGTGTGTCTGTGTATGTTTGTGTGTGTGTCTATGTGTGTGTATGTTTGTGAGCCAAGTAACAAGACAGGGAGCAAGAAACAAAACTCCTCTTTCTTAATTATCCACATCGTTATTAACGACACAGGTATATATACAGGTACATATACAGGTACATGTATATACTCAAAAATACATCCAGAACACACAATTAAATGAAAAACGTAATTTAAGAACACTTGAAATTTTCATTCAGTTTCTTTCATCTGTTTAATATAATCGATCAGTCCCTGTGCGTTTGCCCCAAACCATTCAGCATGGTACACAAGGGAGACAAGTAAGCATGTGTGACATCAAAGAACTGATTGCAGCAACTCAGCCTTTCCACAACATTAAAGCCGCTTATTCCCCCCCATGCCATGAAGAAATAATCTCTGTGGCTCCCCTCTCCCCCTCCCTCAGCCCCCAGTCTGGCTTGAACATTTGCACTTCCAGTAAAAAATGCGCCCCAAACACACTGACACCAAACTCAGCACCGGTGCTCCGTAAAATCCCGTGATTCAGTCTCAGAAGCACTGGCTCCCCTGCCCTCCTCTGAACATTATTAAAGCTACACCCTGAACACTCTGTGTGACTGACATGAATGAGAAGCATCTTTATTCATAATCTCTGTAGCGGAGGTCAGAATACAGAGTGTCATTATTCCCGTCTTTCTTCTGTCTCCTGGGTTTTGGCTTCTTAAGGTTCAGGGCAGCGTAATTCAGTGTGTCCTCGTCATGGCACTGTGGAGACAAAGATGGCAGAATTGGATGGATCAAATCGGTTTGCTATTACCTATTTTCACAAATAGCACTTAAAATGCTGATCCCAGGATGGAAATCAGTCTGAGGTTCATTTGTTTTACTGACGATTTGTAATTTGAAATATTTATTACATACTTGCTTGCGTGACCATTCCACTTTTGATATATCACTGTTCTTTTCATCTGTTTAAAATATATAACACATCAATATATTATTTAATTTCGCACGGTATCATACCGTGGTCAGATAACATTCCGAATTTTCAAGCAATCAACATCCTTTTTGTCTCAAAAATGAAAGTAAAAATGACTTCTGTCAATTTAAGTGTGCATGTTTGGATACGTGTCATTTGTTCTCATATATCATATATAATAAAATTGCTATAAAGGAGATCTTGGTAATAAAAGTTATTGATATGCAACTTATTGCAACATGTATATTTCAATAGATTTTGCAAAATATGAAAGATATAATACAAAAATGTAAATCTTACAGTACAAAAAGGTTTATATAAATAAGGTGAGATTTAATAATGGATTTTAAAACTGTATTACCTGCAAGAGTGGTTTTAATATGAAAATGTTATCTATCATAAAACAATTTTATATTTCTATAATTTGTTAAAATCTACATTTTGTCCTTCTGAGTGCATAAAGCCGGGCAGCGTACCTGCACAGTGTGTACAGGTCAGTTTACATCTTATACAAATGAGAGCAACGTTCAGAATAATGCTGCAAGATAAAACTATCAGCAAGCCAGAGTGAAGAGGATCCAGCAGCTTCTGAAAGCCTGTAACAAAGAGATAGATTTCAGCATAATGATATAGAGACACATTTCCCATTTGCTTACATTACATTAGTTAAAGATCAAATCGATAACACATTACAGCAGTTGTTTTGTAAATAGTCCATTTTTAACATGAACTTCTAGTATTTTGCATTTTAACAATTTATATTAATATTTGAAATAATTATTAAATTAGGCTCCGGACCCCCCGCGACCCAATAGGATAAGCGGTTTGGAAAATGGATGGATGGATGGATATTAATATTTGAAATAATTATTAAATTAGGCTCCGGACCCCCCGCGACCCAATAGGATAAGCGGTTTGGAAAATGGATGGATGGATGGATAATTATTAAATTAACATCTGTGTAATTTAATTTAAGCACTTAAATTAGAAAATTCATTACATTAAAAAAAGAAATAAATGTCTTAATAGCAGAATAAGCTAAATAAAACTTTGAAGCAGATATACTCTCCACACTGGGTGCTACCATCTATATCCAGCTGTGTGCCGTTCCCAAACAGCATCTCCCCACACTGGGTGTTACCATCTATATCCAGCTATGTGCCGTTCCCAAACAGCATCTCCCCACACATGGCCACAGCGCAGTAGTAAGTCCCAGCATCGGAGAGGCTGAGGTTCCCCTTGGGGAGGCTGTAGACGCAGCTCCGTGTAGGAGATCCAGCCTCAGGGCTCTTCTCACACTCATCACTGCTGTTTCCATGGCTGTAAATGACTCCAGGAAGGGATTCTCCTGATCCATGTCTGAACCAGTAAACACTGTGTTCTCCTGCACAGCTCCCAGTCTCTATCGTACACTGCAGGCTCACAGAGTCTCCTGGCTGCAATGTGTCAGACACAGGCTGCTGTACCACAGTCCTGCTGTTGGAGTCTTTACCTGAAAAGCAAAATAGTCATGATGACAGCCCTTTGAGAATAACAATGGAAAATACAGATCCTCAAAAATTGTTCTTACAGATTTTTGGGAACTGAATCGATGTTCTTCTAGCCATCCAAGAAATCAGTAACTTCTTGGAGAACAGCTGACATTCTTCTCTCTTTTTATTGTATTACTGCTTATTAGTATATATCAGGTAACACTATACATTAACTGCACCTACATAATACCTAAATAAAAATTATATGATAATAACAAACATTATAATCATATAATGTCTTGTATTAATGTATGAAGGTAGATGAATATAATTAATTTCAATTCAAAGAAATGAAGTGTGTAAAGTGTACTTTATATTTTCATGATTTTCGTGACTTTACATTTGGTTTATGTTGCCCCTTTTCCACAGGAAGGTATTTATTGTTTTTGCATATTTAGCTCTTGATGTGTTTTGGTATTTTTGAGCATTTTGCTGTAGTACCTGCATAATTTAATTCAAGAGCCGAAGAGCTGTTTGCCCATTACTAGTTTGTCTATCTTTTAACATTAAAGAAAAAGTATACATAGTAAAAGGAATTACTTGGTTTCGTAGTTCCTCCTATTTATTTTCTTATGCACACAAAAGTAAGTTTTTCCGTTCAACCATAGCACTACAGCGAAAAGCAAAACGTCATGGCAAATACAATTATGCTTTATTCCAATACACATTGCTAATTTTTCATTATTATTACATTTATTCAGCATAATATCTTCAAAGGTTTCATGATTTAATTTGCAATCTTCTGGCCTGAAATCTTTTCCTGCTACACTGAAGACTCTCTCAGCGTGTGCAGAGAAAGCTGCAGCCAAAGGGTTGGCATCCTCTGATAAACATGGTTGGTTCAGGTATCGGTGACATTATGTGAACCTTTCATGGCAGGAATAGGGACTAGTTTGACTTTTGATGCAGGAAAAGTGTTTGGGACGTTTCTTAGGTTAGAAACTGCCGTCACTGCAGCCAACACTGACTTTTAAGGAGAGACACTCAGCTCTTCCTATGAGCAGATCCACCATGGTGCACAAAATGACAGTATAATTATTATTTTAGGTGACACTTCAAATGTTGCATTATTTCATTCTTTACAAAACGACATTTTTATAACAATGATGTATAACAATGTTAATGTGTTTATGTATAATTCATATTTAAATTAAAGTTCATATTTTAGTTAAAAGCTACACCTACAGTACGTATATGAACTTGAATTTGAATCCAAACCCTTTTTCGTTCTTCTTCTTTAAATTCAAATATAAATTTCAATGCCACAACCTGTTTTCAACCACAATTCAAATGTAATTCAGATTAACAAAATGAACTGAAATTCAAGTTCATATATGTATTCAAAATCCTGAATTTTAGGATACGTATTTGAGAATTTCATTCTCAAATCAGTTCTGAATGGTGCACATCCCTAGTTCATATGTTAAATCATGCATTTTTTTTTTCAGAGTGAATACACACTGACTGCTCAGATAAATAACGTCAAAAATAATTTTCTTTTGTTGCTTAAGATTTTTGCACAGTCCTATACTGTATATAACAACTCAAACATTTTTTTATGTTATTTGTTTTAAAGAGGCTGCAATGTGTAACATTAACATCTGTATAAAGAGAAGGTTAGGCTTTTGGCTGACAGCAAGCAAAATGCAACAAATTGTATAATAATAATAATAATAATAATAATAATGAATGATTTTTGTTTGATGTTTAGAAAAACATTTATGGAACAAAGCAGACAATAAGGTATCTTTGCTAATTTTATATTGACAAACAACTAAACTGTCAAAATTATTTTGCAGGGAATAATCTTACTGACATTATAATAAAGCAAATATGAAAATAGTTGGAATCTCATTTACCTGTGATTATGACAAAGGTTCCATTCCCGAAGGTGACCTCATGAAGAAACACAGCAGCACAATAATACACTGCAGAATCTGACGGCTCCACGTTAGAAATAGTGAGGTTAAAACTCCCCTCTGCATTCAGTAAGGAGTAACGTTTTATGCTTTTATATTCCTTGTAAAATTCACCAGGTACGTAGAGAAGTGCTTTCGCCATGGGCTGGGGCTTCCGACCAACAGCTTGCTTAAACAAAGTAACAAAAGTTGTTTCTCCTTGACAGAAGCATGTCAGGGTCACACTGTCTCCAAGCTGAACCCTCATCAGGTGACTGGGCTGAACAACATCTGTAGTCAGTGCAGTGTCTGCAAAAACAGAAAAACAAAAAAAATCATAATCAAATAAGACATATAATAGTAATCTAAATAACTATTAACTATGATGCAGATTAAATGGCCAAATTCCACTGATCACATCATACAGATAAATGAAAATATTAAAATCCCAAAATAATTTATATTATAGGGCCTTACTAATGAAAATGAGAAGACCAAAGAGTCTGAACATTTTTGTGCTTCCACTGTTTAGAATAAACTGCTCTGCTGCTAAGTGAGAGATCATGGTCGTGGTCGGGATGAAAGGGCAGGAAACAGAGAGGAAACAGAGAGACACACATCAGGCTGATCTGATTGGCTGTTCACATGGGAACTTAAGTAACAGTGAAAAAGCATTTTAATGTGCACTTACATGACGTTTATTAATTTACTCCTTAACATCCAGTTAAAATGAGAACAATTAGATAAACAGGAGCAGATACTGAGCATATAAAGTTCTTTGTACAGAGTGCTGAGATACTGTGGGAGAGCATTTGCTAATCATCTCTCTCAGACAAGCTCAGCACAGTATGAGTCTGTTATCTATCTGATATTAGACAGTCTCTCATACAGTAATAATAATTGATACTTTATTGGTCCCTGTGGAGAAATTGTCTTAACTTCTCTCTCAACTTGCTCTCTTTTTTTTAGAGTAAACAGAGTAAGTTGTCTGCGAAGGGCAGCCACCCATAGTGATGCCCAGTGAGCTGGGGGTTAAGGGCCTCGCTCAAGGACGCAGAGATGTGCTGTGGCTGGGTTTGAACCAGCGACCATCTTATTACAAGCACACAGGCATTAGATATTCTAATCACACTTAAAAGGCAGATTAAATGTTCTTTCCACCATGCAAACAGAATGTAAATTGTAGCTTTACTGCTTAGATTTACATTCACACATTTGCATTTAAAACAAGCATTTTAAGTGATGTACATGAGAGTAAATGGTGAATCAGTTTATTTGCCACTCTACACATTACATTGGCGCCCATTATAAGTAACTGTACAGTGACATTGCAGTTCCTCAGTTGCTTTGATGCATTTCTGGAATCACCCTTAACATCTGCAAAACTGTAAGTGCATTTCCCAAAACAATTCGTGCAAACAGCACCACACAGATGGACTGTCTACAAAAAAAGTCATAGAGGCCACCAGCAGCCCGAATACCACACCGTAAGGCCGTATGTTAGGATGCTCTCTATGGCAGAGCGGTAGGAGGCCACCAGCAGCCCGCATACCAGACCGTAAGGCAGCATGTTAGGATGCTCTCTATGGCAGAGCAGTTGAAGGTCCCGATCAAGAAATCCGACAAGTTTCCCCAATAAGCCAGTAACCCCGCTTCATAGAACAGGCCACAGGACTGGTTTTGGTGAGATAGTCCGAGTAGTAGGTAGAAATCAGGATGGAGACTGAGTGTGGGTCTAACAGGTGAGCAGATGTAGGACAGAATGTAGAGCCCTCTGGTGGAGTGCCTGTGCATGACTGAATGTATGGTTTGGGTCTGATGGTCTGAATAGTTGGTAGAAATAGGCACCTTCCTACCTGATGTGGTAGGTCTAGATAAGGGGTCACCAACATGGTGCCCCAAGGATGCCCCCAATGACCACATGAGTTGCCCGTGGACCTGTTCTATAAAATAGCACAACTCACCAGCGAACATCATCTAAAATTTTATTTTGTCCTGTTTCTAATCTATCACATTTGCATTTATATAGATTTGAAATTGAATATAAAAAAGCATTTAAAACATGTTTATCATGCATGAAGTTTAGACATGTTTAGGAGGGCGTTTAAAACTGATATCAAACTTCGTATGGCTCAGTACCCGTGAAGTAGCTCTCCGTTTTAAAAAGGTTGGTGACCCCTGGTCTAGATCTTGCAAGTTTGTTTGTACTGGCTGTGTGAACATACTGTAGCACTGTTAAGAATATGCAACACAGCCTGAGTTGGGGATCTGCTGTATGCATCAGTAATATAATGCTTTGTCCTTTTCTAGGCTGTTCATTAAGACATAAAGCCTGAAAGTTTTCTGAATGGCATTAATGAAATTGAGCACTGCCCCCACCTGCTGGCCAATTTATTAAAACATTGAAATCGCTGTCTGCACAGGCTGACGTGTCATTTAAGTCTGATAATTTTCTATGAGTCAAACGGCAAGAAAATGACAAGAAGTTAAAAACATGGAGTTAGATGAAGGAGAAAAGATTACAAATTTGAAGATTATGAAATCAGGACATGTCAGCTAAGTCAGCCAAGGTGGGTCTTAAACATATGGACGGAAGTATGAGCGCTAAACTTAAACGGGTTCACTTGTAACCGCTGCCACCAAATTTCGTTAAATTGCTGGGGAGGTCCAGATACATGAGACAGGAATAGAAGGATTATTCTTTATTAATATACAGACGAGGGTTACAACCCTCCCTAGGGCAATAGAAGGGGATACCTGCCACGGGACATTCTAAAACGCTTAATGTGAAAATGCGTAACGCAACTTAATGTATTAAAACAGTCACCACAAATCACCAAATTTCTCGCGAATGTATCTGGCCATAAAGACTTACCTGACAAGAAATCAAAACCGAAATGCTAGGAATATGGACTTTAAGCCTTTTCTTTATGGGCGTCAATGGAGGGGAAAACGCTTGACGTAAGATGAAGTCCATATTCCTAGCATTTCGGTTTTGATTTCTTCCCTGGCATGGGTGACGGGTACACCACGTTCCCAAAGCCACGTTAGCCTCGAGCGAACTGCCCGGAGAAACCGCTCACACCAGCGCTGCAACCCGATCTCCTCCCCTTTTAAACACACATTTCTATGGCGTTAAATTAGTGCCAAAAGTCGTGCGCATAAAAACAGAAAATCCATGCTCTCTACGCGCTCGCGATTGCACAGCACTCACTCACTCGCTCGCCGTTAAATTAGGGCCAAAAGTCGAACCACGCGCGTGCGTGTGCTCGAGTGCTGAAAACCCATCCCCTCTACGCGCTCGCGTCTGCACAGCACTCGCTCGCTCGAATTTCCCGCTTCGTCTTACCGTATATAAAAGAATGGGCCAATGTACGGTAAATTGCATTGTGAATAAAATTTCTTAATACAACATCACAAAGCCAATTTAATAAATTCAAATCCTGGGAAGAACGCTCCTCAGATATTAGTTCTCGGGTTAGTGTTAGCAGACTATAGGCGAAACCACCTTAAGTGCTATCTGTTAATGTTTATTAAATTAGCATTAAAATGGAGAGGTTTATAATATCTTTTGTCCTTGTAGCTGCTAAATACACTCATTATTAAAGCCATAAAGTTGTCTGCCTACTACATTGGAATCTCCACTGAGTAAGTGTTTTTGATGGATTTTATTTAACTTTATTATACTCTGGTCCTTAGATCTAATGTCATACTTCTTCACTTATATTGTTTGTGAAAAGGTTTACCACGGTCAAACAGAGCAGCCACTACATCATCATACATGAACAAGCACCTCACAAAACAAAAACATTTCATTTTCATAATTAAAACTTTTGAATGGTAGGCCTAGTGTGTGGATCAGAGACAAGATCTTGACACCTCATTAACTATAATTTGTTCTGTGAACAGCTCAGATACCACCTTCTCGAAAGTCTTCTGCATAAAATAGAAATAGGATTCAGCGCGACTCCACTAAATTTGGATTACCTGGAGTTCCTTTGTCATCAGGAGCTGTATCTTCTGCAGGCCCTGTCTAATCACATTGAAGTACCTCCTGCTATCACCCTGGCTTTGCAAGAGCTCTTTGACCTTGTGAGGGCACATCTGGAACGTCCAGCCCCATGTGTCACACAGGAAGTCGCTGCCACCAATAGACGACCCAAGATTTTGATTGAAGAACAATGTTTGAAAGAAATGCTCCATACTCAACTTCCTGTGCCTTGCATAGCCACACTGATGGGTGTTTCAAGAAGAACAATCTTAAGAAGAATAAAAGAGTATGAGCTCTGTGTTAGGGAACTTGACAATTTGGTTTCTTCTGTCAAGAATGATCTACCAAATGCAGGCTACAGGATAGTCAATGCAGGCTGCAGTCAATGGGCTACAGGGTTCGGTGGAGAAGAGTTGCAGCCTCCATGCATAGGGTTGATTCCATGCGCATCATATAAAGGTTGTCAAGTCTTGGCTGTGTTGTACGCAGAATGTACCAGGGCCTTTGTCTCTAGTACACGTGGACACAAACCACAAGTTGATCCGGTTTGTATTACCAGCAAATTTATTTGGAGTAAACCCTGGGTGGATTGGTGTGAGGTGGTGGTGGGGCTTTGGAGAAGATTTCCTGCCGATCAACACTAGCAACTTATATCTATCTGTCATGGAGGTCTCGGGACTCACAGATATTCAGAGACATGTGGATAGTTTACCAGTGGTTTTCAGCAGGAAATAGTTATTACTACAAATTGTCACCCCCCCCCCCCGCCCCCCACAGAAACTGGATCTGGCTATAGTGGGAAAATCTTTTTTTTTTTTTATTTGTGAGAACTTGAAAGCAAAACAAAACTTGGAAAAAATATATGCTCATTCACCAATTTTCTAATCTGGGGTCTAAAGTGGTCAGGCTTGCAAGTGTATTTGGTTATTTGTCTATCCTAGCCTGTTGCAGTGTATATTTCCTGTATATTTTGCATGTAAAAAATGTTGTTTGTTATGTCAGTGCTTAATATTATCATGTAGTCTTCATGAACTTTCTTCATCTTGGCCAGGGACTGCATTTGAAAAGTAGCCACTTGACTAAAATTGGCACATTTTCAGAAATGCCAGCAACAATACTGATAATGAACACCCCTCTAACTGACTCTCAGTTGGTTTAGAAAAAAGACTTTTAAGAGAAAAGAAAGCCTTCCTTTGGTTTTGCATTTTTCTCTTTTTTGTTGGCTGTGCACAATATATTAGAAGAATACCTTACAATTATATTAGTTAAGAAATAACAGATTGCGTATATACAATATTAAGGTGATGACAACAACCCTCACTGTCTCTAGGTGCTGCTTCAGACAGGGCATTCTGCAGCAGGGACACCACCCGTCGTGCAGCATCCAGCAAATCTCCCTATCACAACAGCCCACATAACAGAATAACATTAGTGTATGATTCAGTAGGGCTAGTCCAGGTCTGGAAAGTAGTTGGGCCAGATTTTTAAACCAAGAAATTTAGCTGGGCCAGACATTTTCAGCGGCCCAGTAAGCAACAGGTAATGGCATTTTAAACAAACACAAATCAAGGTACATTATTTTAAAAAACTACAACTGAACAGAATCTGAGAGCAATATTTTTTTTCACTTCTGAAATGAGAAAAATATTTTGGTCGTATCTGACCTAGACGCATCCCAAAGAAAAAAAATGCCTATTAGATGGTAAACAGACATAAAGAAAAAGGGAAAAATCGTCTATAATCATCATCCGCTTATACTGTGGTGATCCATTTCACCCACACAGGCATGATCACCATTAGCGGTTTCCACATTATTGTCGAGGTGACTATTCACTTTACCTCTGCTTTCTCCGACATCTTCCTGATTCTGCCGCCAACAAGGGGCTCATAGGGTGGAGACTGAGGGTGTTAAACAGACCAATCTTTTGTCACTGAATGCAACAAATAATGTATTTATCTGTCAAAAGTCCAGCACCAGGAAAAGCAACAGAGTGACAGTAGAAACTGTAATAATAATGGAAGTGCGCCGCCCTACAGGGAAGGAGGAGTGATGGGAGTCCCGGTGGTGGCTAAGCGCGCGTGGGGAGAGGCGTCGTACTGTGAGGCTTCATGAACTTCCGATGGGGCAGTGCTGTCATACAGCGGGGAGCCTGAGAGGGGCACTGTGGCCGGGTGCGAGAGCCCTGGGTAATGAGTTGTAGAGCTGCGCAGTGTCACGATCGGGTACAAGCAGGCAGGCGATCGTGCGGGCAAGGCGTGCAAGGAGCAAGCGGACAGGCAAAAACGGGAGTTTAATTAGGAAGCGCGGACGGGGAAACATCTCACGCATACAAACATCAATGACAGACACTGGACTCAGGTAAGACACGGGACTGAAATACACAGGACTGAGCAAATTAACTAGATACAGCTGGGTACAAATCGGGAGAAAACACGTGGGTAATCAGGGGGCGTGGCACACAGGAGGAGCGGACGAGCCGGGCATGACACGCAGGAACTGAGAGCCCAAGCTGTTGGACATTCCACTGGACTAGGAGACTGGGGTGAGTGAGGAGGAGCTCATTGACCACAAACTGGGATACTGGCTGTGTGTGAGCAATGGGGTGGAGATTAAGGAAAGACGTTAAATCAGCATGCAGTGTTGCCTGGAAACAACAACAAATATACTAGTGTCACTGTACTAAAACAATATCAAAATAATGCCTATTTTTTATTCATTTTACCAACAACAAATATACTAGTGTCACTGTACTAAAACAATATCAAAATAATGCCTATTTTTTATTCATTTTACTTGTAGAGTGCAAAGTACAAAGGAAAACAAAGAGTAACTATGGCGAAATAAATCAAAGCATGTCCCAGAATGATGGGCCTGAATGGATCAGGACAGAAGAAGGCGAAAGTCCTGTTAACGAGGTGAGACGATGCAGACACAGGCCAGGATGTGGGTATAGGCGAGAACAAGAGGGAAGACGGGGGCCCGAGACTCAGCATGGGGACAGGTGGGGGAGGGGAGGCACGGGCTCACCTGGAGCTGCTCCCGGAGGTGCCGCTATGACTCATGGGTAACATGCCGGAATGGGACGGCACCTGTAGGCTGGACCAGTTGTCATGGGAGGGCAACATGGACAGACAGGTAGACGAGCTGTCTGAATAAGCAGCTGCAAGTATAAAACAATAAATGAAGCAGGTATGTGGTGGGCAGTGTTACAGCGTCCTTAATATGGTCAATACAGAAAAGGCATGTTATCATGTTATGTATATACTGCCTCCAGTTACTTAATGCCTAACTTTAATACATTGATTGATTTGTTCACTGCTGCAGCCTGTGTCAACTTTCCTTTCAGACAGATGTAAAGTCCATTCTGTTTTTGTTCTGTGTAGTTTTTTTTGAACAGCATATGGCTGAATTCTGTTAAACCTCAGACTGAAGAAAATTGTGTTAATTGAAAAGCAAATATCAAAAACTCAGTCTGCAGGAATGTTTTTCTAAATATTTCTGTGGACTTTTGGAAATTTCACGAAATTCCATTGCTCCATTACATAAACACTGAGTGAGATTTCATTCCCATTACTGCAACGTATGAAGAGGATTATGACTTATTACTTTAGGTTATCGGACTGAGTGAGTTTTGGAAATTTGCTCTTCGATAACTGAAGCAGTGCTGTGAATGCAGAGGTTATATGCGTCGCATATCAACAGAACAGTATGTTTATGTCTTGTCTTAATTATTTTGATTAAATGTCTAACTACAGAGGGTAATCGTCGGTGTGCTGTACTATCGTGGTGACCCACACAGAGAGCTTAGGACCATGATTTCAGTGTGTGCTTGTGTGAGGGGACAGGCAGGGCGGCGGCTCACTGGGTGATGCACTCCTGTGGGTATAGGGGCTGGGATAGGGGGCGGAGCAGTTACTCCTCAAGGAGGAGTAACAGTCACAGCCGTGGGGGGAGGAGAGGGAGAGGGTGCTCCCAAACTGGGGGTGTGGGTTTGATGAAGAGCAGAGAGACCCTGAGCCTGGGATGAACCAGCTGCCTACTGAAACGAAAGCGGATAAAGACAGAAACTAGAACCTCAAACTAAACAACACAAACAACAATATCAAGTTATATTCAATCATTAAACCGTTATATATTTAATCTAAACAATAGTAATAAATATCGTTCCGATTCAAAATATCATTTACGGGTGAATCTTATGACTTGCATTGGGAAACAGGAAACGGGCCAAGCTGCAGGGCCAGTTCAAAGGCATAGTGCGAGGCGCCCAGAAAGGGGGCGAGGTCTGGGCGGAGTCAGCTAAAGAAGAAAAAGGCCTGACCTTTTTCTGGATGCTGTGGACTGTGTTTGTGTGTGAGCTGCAGCTGCATGTTCCTTACATTTTTTTTATTAACACCAGCACCGTGAGGTTTGGCCTGGACTGGGTCCTGTCCTGCATGGTTGAAGACATGTTGACTGATGGTCAGCCCGTGTTCTGTTGGATCCCACAGAAAGGAAATGGGAATCCCGTTTGGATCGGATGCTGACAGTTGAAAAAAAACTCATGTCTGTGTGTTATGAAAGAATATCAATAAATGTTTCCGAAAGGGGATGACTCATTTGGTAATTATTTACGGCTTATGTTATGGCTGAGAAATTTACAGTCTTTACTAAAGTCTGACTTCTTTCGAGTCACCTTTAATATAGATTGGACACTCTCTATGCTATGTACAATACTTATATAGATGGTACATGTTTACTTGCTTGCACAGATGGTTGATTAGGTAATTAGTGTAAGTGTGTGTGTGTGTGTGTGTGTGTCCAATCGCATGTATGTCCAAGGTCCATAGTAAGTAATATACACTGATCAAGAGATGCCTGAAAGTGGATGAAAGAGGACATTAGTGGGTGTATCACTTAGTGTAACGGGTGCAGGAAAATGAGCAGGACTGCAAGCCATATAATGACCCACTGTCCTTATCTAGCTCTTAATACAGTATGCATACAGTGATGTATCTACAATGGACAGCTACTATAAGCAGATAGCACAGTACAGGTGCTTAATCTGTATGCTATTTCCATCCATCCATTGTCCAAACCGCTTATCCTACTGGGTCACAGGGGGTCCGGAGTCTATCCCGGAATCAATGGGCACGAGGCAGGGAAGAACCCAGGATGGGGGGCCAGCCCATCACAGCTCACACTCACACACCATTCACTCACACATGCACACCTACGGTAAATTTAGCTACTCCAATTAGCCTCAGCATGTTTTTGGACTGTGGGGGGAAACCGGAGGAAACTAGCAGCTTTGTGTGGTAATTGTTTGTATTAAAAATACATTGGATCAAGTCAAATTATTTTTATGAAGAATTAACATCTAAAAGCTGCTAGTAGACCGTGGGAAAATAATTTTTCTATTTTCTTGCTGCCATCTCGTGGCCAAAAGTAGGTATTGCAATTTCCATCATATGTAAGAGGGCCTGCCCATCAGAGTAATGTACATCCTGTGACATGTATTGACTATCAAGACAAACTGAAACACGGTGTATTAGGCTGTCAATGAGTACTGGACTAGGGTGAAAAACTGCCTGATAATCTACCTATTAACTAGAAGAGTACAAACTGGAGACGGATCCCCTAATACAGAGGGATTAACGTCTGTGCCACATCCAGAACCATTCAGTGTAGGAGTCTGGTGGTTCTACTGGATACTGACAAGTACCCAGCCCCTTTGTTCCCTCTGATAATCATCAGTCCTCCTCTGAATGCCTTCACCACTCTATTCCTGAATAGGTACACATTTAAATATGCTAGCAAGATCAAGGTATTGGGATAACTGTTAGGTTCGCTGTTCAGAGAGTTGCAGTGAAAACCATCATACACAGTGGCCCTTTCTGGATAAGATTACCTCCCTCTGATCTAACAGGTCAAGATCAAAGCAAGGTGCATTGCAATGTCTGACACCCAGCACACTACAGCATATAAAATACAGGTATCCATCGCCTTCCGCATTTGGAACCAGGACCACTTGTTGCAAGTCAATTTGGGCGTATCTCAAGTTATACGAGAGAGGCAAGACATTAAGGACAGTATACACAGTACTGAAATAATAATGTACATATTAAACCACAGCACTTAATAAACAGATACTGCACTTACATTTCACAAAAAAAAAATAAAGCACAGATTGCACTAAGAAATCAAAAGATGCATGTGCTAGCAAACAGTGGGAGCTGAGGAAGAAGCAGTGGTGAAATACTTTATTGTACAGTACAGTAAGTTTCTTTTTATAGAATGAAATAGCATACAGGGGGCGGCATGGTGGTGCAGTGGTTAGCACTGTTGCCTCACACCTCTGGGACCCGGGTTCGAGTCTCTGCCTGGGTCACATGGGTGTGGAGTTTGCATGTTCTCCCCGTGTCGTCGTGGGGTTTCCTCCGGGTACTCCGGTTTCCCCCCACAGTCCAAAAACATGCTGAGGCTAATTGGAGTTGCTGAATTGCCCGTAGGTGTGCATGTGTGAGTGAATGGTGTGTGAGTGTGAGCTGTGATGGGCTGGCCCCCCATCCTGGGTTCTTCCCTGCCTCGTGCCCATTGATTCCGGGATAGACTCCGGACCCCCTGTGACCCAGTAGGATAAGCGGTTTGGACAATGGATGGATGGATGGATGCTGAGGCTAACTGGAGTTACTAAATTGCCCGTAGGTATGCATGTATGAGTGAATAGTGTGTGAGTGTGCCCTGTGATGGGCTGGCTCCCCATCCTGGGTTGTTCCCTGCCTCGTGCCCATTGCTTCCGGGATAGGCTCCAGACCCCCCACGACCCAGTAGGATAAGCGGTTTGGACAATGGATGGATGGATGGAAACAGCATACAGATCTTATAAGCACCTGTACTGTGCTATCTGCTCATAGTAGCTGTCCATTGTAGATACATCACTGTATGCATACTGTATTAAGAGCTAGACAAGGGTCATTATATGGCTTGCAGTCCTGCTCATTTTCCTGCACGCGTTACACTAAGTGATGCACCCACTAATGTCCTCTTTTATCCACTTTCGGGCATCTCTTGATCAGTGTATATTATTTACTATGGACCTTGGACATACATGCGATTGAACACACACACACACTTACACTAATTACCTAATCATCCATCTGTGCAAGCAGGTAAACATTTACCATCTATGTAAGTATTGCACATTGCATAGAGAGTGTCCAATCTATATTAAAGGTGACTCAAAAGAAGTCAGACTTCAGTAAAGACTGTAAATTGGCAGCCATAACATAAGCCGTAAATAATTACCAAATGAGTCATCCCCTTTCGGAAACATTTATTGATATTCTTTCATAACACACAGACATGAGTTTTTTTTCAACTGTCAGCATCCTTCTCGATTGTCAGAAGCTCTGCGCTAGAGGGAGGTTTACTGGTCTTATACTCTTCTGGCACCTTGTGTGATTCCTGACTTGGGACATCAGTTTGGCTCCTTCTGTATGTGGTTTACATTGTATTTGTTCTTTAAAGTTGCCCCTTCAGAATTAGACAGTGTAACCAGCTTGCCACATATTGCCTGGATGACATAAGGTCCGGTAAAATCCGGTTCCGTTCTTCCTCCTTTCCGTCCCCGCTTCCTCATGTTGAACAGAAGCGCCTCATCTCCAACATGATAAACTGTGTTTTGGTACCTCTTTTGTATTCGTTTACCACATGCCTGCTTCTGTTTTTCCTGTTACTAGGAGATGTTTTCAGCTGTTGTTGCTTATTGTCTCAACTACTTTATTTTTTTCATCAAAAAACGTGCCGTAGCTTTTCTCATCGGGAAGAATAATTGTGGAAAGCTGAAGTGGAAAAACATTCATAGCAAATTATTATTATTCACAGATCATTATAAAGAGTCATTTTCTAAAAGCATTAAGAACAATGTAATTTGCTGTTTCAAGATATGTTTTTAAATAACTACTTGTCAGTCATAAGAAACTCTTCAACACACATGATCCGATCTTGCCACAAATCATTTTTAATCTCACTTTTGTTGCCAGCAGTTCAGACATTAATGGCTGTGTGTTGAGTTATTTTGAGGGGACATCAAATTTACACCATTATACAAGCTGTACACTGATTACTTTACATTCTATCAGAGTTTCATATCTTTAACGTTGTCCCTTGAAAAGATAATAAAATATTTACAAAAATGTGTGGGGTGTACTCACTTTTGTGAGATACTGTATATTAAGGGATTGATTGTCAATAATATCAGTAATTCCTGATGTAATGTTAAAAGAATAGAGCCTGTCTCACACAGTTCTAAAACAACCTCAAAAACAGACTTACCATTTTATGTCATCATTCGTTTTCTCATCCAGGCCATTGGTTTGGGGATGATATGCAGCAGTGATCAACGGCAGAACAGGGGCTCTGAACGCAGTATGGATTAAAAAGGAATTAACCATCTCTCTCAATATAAAATTAGGATCATTTATTCTCTACAGAGGCCCCCATAGAATAGTGCATCCATCCCCTCACTCATGTTTAGACAACGTAAGGCAACAGGCCAATGACATTCAGAACAGCAACAACATCAACAATTGTACAGCTAGTTTTAAAATTTAATAAAAAAGACAAACCAATTAGGTAATATTAATGAAATTATTAAAATGTGCAGATTAATAGTCAGAAATAATTTGCGATTTTAAGAGCGGAAAGGATACATTAAAACTCAATTACATTTATCCCTTATATAAATAAAAAAGGTTTTTGAATTTTACATCATGATAAATGAGAACTATATGTGATTACTAATTACTGTTGACTAATTTCCTGTCTGGACGTTTCCCTCCTCATTGTTAAAAGTCATTATATGTCTGGGTGCCAGTCAGTGGAAGCACACAGACATGTTGGCCAGCTGTCATATTCATTCAGCACCAGCCCATCAAGTTGAGAATTCAGCACCACGGACAGTGACCTGTGTTACAATGACATCAGGTCATTGGCTCTAAATATTTTTCTAGAAATAACTAAATGGCTCTATTGTAGAAATTTCCAGCCAGAGTCTTGTGGTGCGTTCGTTTTTCTCTCGGAACTTGGAAATTCCAAATTGGGTGACATCACATCCAACATCTCCGTTCAAGCTAGCACAACTCGGAACAAACATGGCTGCCTCCATGAATACGCTGCTGTGTTGTTGCTTTATATTTTAGCAGTTATGGAGTAAGATTATTATTTCAGACAAATAAACAAGAAACAGGAACTAGTCAAACCACATTAAAAGCTTTATAAAGTATTTTAGTACATTCATAGCGATATTCTTTTTTCGAGAGGCAAACAAACTACAAAACAAACCAAAAACACTAACAAGTCTGGTAAAAATCTGATATTGCATGTTAGGATACTGTTTACGGTCACAATATGGTATTCTCTAAATCGAACACGTGCAATTACATTAATAATTACTAATATTATAAATAATAATAATATAAATGGGCGGTATGGTCGTGCACTGGTTAGCACTGTTGCCTCACACCTCTGGACCCAGGTTCAAATCTCCGCCTGGGTCTCATGTGTGTGGAGTTTGCATGTTCTCCCCATGTCGTCGTGGGGTTTCCTCCGGGTACTCCGGTTCCCCCCCACAGTCCAAAAACATGCTGAGGCTAATTGGACTTGCTAAATTGCCCGTAGGAATGCATGTGAGAGTGCATGGTGTGTGTGAGTGTGCCCTGCGATGGGCTGGCCCCCCATCCTGGGTTGTTCCCAGCCTCGTGCCCATTGCTTCCGGGATAGGCTCCGGACCCCCCGTGACCCAGTAGGATAAGCAGTTTGGAAAATGGATGGATGGGATAATAATAAATTTAACAAAATAAACATTTTTAAGGATTTGTAAAATAGAATTAATGTTGAGTGTGTAAGCCGCCATGTTGAAATTACGTCACAGGGGCAACTCGGACAAGAGATTCTGTCAGACATTAACGTCATAAAAGAGGCGTTTCTAATGGGAAGTGATGTTTTTCGTGACGTTTTTGTCCGAGTTGGAGTGAAATAATCAAACGCAGCATGTGTTCCTATTTGAAGAGAATATTCTATTTTTATTCTAAGGAACTACAGAAAATCAGCTCTGCATGTGATCTCCCCCTTTACTGCTCGAGCAGGGCACACCGCACATCAACAAGTGGCAAGGCAGCAAGTGCATGCAAACAACTTCTCAGGACGGTTACAGTATAGGACCTTCAGAAAGAGCCAGACTGCGGCGTCATTCAGAGATTCCATTGTCTAAGGCTTGCACTAAAACATTACAGCATATTTAACAAAGTAGCATGGCACCTGTGTCAGAATCCCTCCCTGCCTTGTTCTGTTCTCTCTTTGTTGTCCCCATTTAGCCAGCACATGTCACTGGCCATCCTGACTCCTCTTTTGATTGTGGGTTTTAAGGATATCAGTGGGTCTGTGTTTTCATAATTGTCCCCCCAGGCCACCATGCTGCTCAGCCCTTGATTCCAACTACAGTTGCAATCAGGTGGTTCTCAATCTACTAGGACTGTATAACAGGAATGGCCACCTGTTCTACCTTTACTCGTTCAGCCGCATTCATGAGTCTGGCCTATAGGTTATTCAAATTTTGTCCTGCCAAATTTACCGGACAGGAGGTGGACACTGCAAATGAATGTGTGAATACTCCAATACCTACATCTTTACAAGTTACCTGAAGTGGTTTGGTAAATGATTGTGAGGTTGGAAGTCCTTCTTGATGTCTGTTTGCAGCTCATCCACCAGCAACTGCACGAGTTGTCGCTCCCAGAGGGAATCCCACTCTCGGTCCGCTGGAGGGTCCATCTCACTGTAGCTGGAGTATGTTTCCATCAGTCACTTGGCGTGGGGCTCACAGAATTTACCAGGCTCCTGTTTAATCTGACGCACCTTAGTCCAGTCCATGCATCTGGGGAACTTCTCTGAAAATCTCTGGCAGATTCTTTGCAGCTATACTTGATATTGGGTACTTGCCGCAACTAAGTAATGGGTTGTTGAATCAAAGTCCCGTTCCATGTCAAAAATAACCCCATTTTAGGGTTTTGTTAAACAACTGGTCTAATTTGGATGCAGAGGTTCTGCACGGAAGGCCCAGTCTCTGAAGGGCTGTGGCATAGCGAGGCCTGTTCTGCCTGGAATCCGGCAGGTCACTGGCAACATCCCCCAACTCCTTCATCTATAGGTCGGGAAACCAGAACGTTTACTCCCCCTTATGGATAAGGACATACCAACGTTGGGGCAACTCCTGCTGCCTGAGTCTTCAACCAAGTCCAAAACAAAAGTATACAATGTTAGGAAGGGTAATTCAATGGTATGAGACTGAAACTAGAAACTGTAAATCGGATGGAGTTAAATAGCAATACTGTGGAAGAGGCATGGGAATTTTTTAAAAAGCACATTGTTGCAAGTGCAAAAGAACTTCATACCCGTTTCCAGAAAAACTAAATCTAGGAAACTGCAACCAAGCTGGTGTCATGACCTGCTTGTACGATCCTCGTGTGTGCCACGCCCCCCTCATTAACCATGTGTGCTGCCCCGATTGTAACCAGCTGTTTTCTGTCAGTTTGAGTAGTCCTGTGTATTTGAGTCCACATTCAAGTCTGTTTCCCCAGTCCTGTCATTGAAATCTCTCGCTGTTGGTACCTGTTTTCATCAATAAACCCTCATTCCCGACTCTCCGTTTCCCGGATCCTTGATTCCTCGCTTCCTGCCTGTTCGTCCAGCACGCGATGTCACAGGTGGTTTACTACGAAAATTAAGAATAAAGTCAGGAGCAAAAGGGCTTTCTTCCACAAATGGAAATTAACTAATGATTTCAAAATAAAGCAGGAGTATCTAAGTCTACAGGTTTAGTTAATAACAGTTATAAGGATGACGTTAAAAGTTTCTTCCAATATTTTAACTCCGAAAGAGCTCTAAAAGCTGAAAATCACTCATTTGCAGGATAGTTAGGGCCTTATAATTGAAAATGAAATTGATATAAATGAGTTTAATGATTATTTTACAATGGCTGTTCACAGTAGAATAGCTTACCACCATTTAGTACAAATACAACGATGTCTATGACCAATATATGTATAACTGAGGGCTGATGTGGTACAAAGCCTAGCTAAGCTCAAAATAAATAAATCGCAAGGCCCTGATGGCATCTTATCTATAGTTTTAAAAGAGATGAGGGGTATTATTAGCCAACCTTTAACTTTACTATTCCAGAAATCATTATCTGCTGGTGTGGTATCTTCTGATTGATGTTAGATCATGTCTCATGTCCAGAGAGGCTACAACAGGATCTGGATTTAATTAGCGACTGGGCTCATACGTGGCAGATGAAATTTAACATAGATAAATATAAGGTAATCCATGCAGGGAGCAGAAATATAGTAAATATAGTAAAGTACAGATATTTTATGGGTTCCACTGAAATAAAGGTAGCTGATTACGAGAAAGATCTCGGTGTGTATGTTGATACTTCCATGTCCCACTCTTGCCAGTGGTGGGGAAGCATTAAAAAAAGGCAAAAGGATGTTGGATTAAACTCCACACACCTAGAGATGTAAGTCAAGAGAAGTGATGCTACGATTATATAATTCCTTGGTAAGATCCACCTAGAATACTGTGTGCAGGTTTGGTCACCATACCTTCAGAAGGACATGCTGCCTTGGAAAAGGTGCAACGTAGGATGACTAGAATGATTCCTGCACTTAGAGGAATGTCTTATGAAGAGAGGTTCGCTGAGCTGATCTGTTTAGCCTCAAGCAAAGGAGACTATGGGGGGACATGATCCAGGGTATATAAGATTCTAACAGGTCGGGATGCTGTTCAGCCCAAATGACCATTTCAATATTAATTTAAAATACTAGACTCGTGGCCATAGTGGAAATTAGCTGGAGAACATTTAAAAATGAATCTGAGGAAGCACTTCAATTCAATTCAATTTTATTTATATAGCGCTTTTAACGACATGCATTGTCACAAAGCACTTTACATTTAACCGGCCAGAACCCCACCAAGCAAGCCTGAGGCGACAGTGGCAAGGAAACTCCCTCTAGCAGGAAGAAACCTGGAGTGGAACCTAGACTCAGAAGGGGACCCCCATCCTCCTCTGGGCGACCAAGGAGCATGAAACTGCATTTACATTGACATTCATTAGAGTTCATATAGTTATAAAGTCCCAGTTGGTTTCATGTAGTTATATCCAGGAGTCCAGGTGCGGGTTCACACGGTGTAGTCGGCTCGGTATCAGCTCGAAAAAGAGAAGATGGAGAAGAGTTATTGCCCTACACCTAACCGGCAGGACTAAAGCAACTATGACAGCCTGCCTAAAAGAGTGACCTGGAAGGAAGCACAGGCATGAGGGTTTACAGAGGTTTTGGCGTCAAGCCACCTCCCATCCACAGCTTAAGTGATCGGCGAGAGTGGCAGGACGACAGCACCAATCCCCCCTTTCCCCTTCAATCTCAAATAACTATGAACCTCCAGATTTCCCATTCACCTTAGAAAAGAAGATTTAACTATCCAAAAGACTGGCGAAAGAGGTACATCTTAAGCCTTGACTTATAAGCAGAGATTGTGTCTGAGTTCCGAACACTAATAGGAAGTTTATTCCATAGCTGTGGTGCTTTATGAGCAAATGCTCTTCCCCCAAAGGTAATGTTCTATATTCTGGGTACGGATAGAATACCTCCATCTCGTCATCTAAGTGTATGATTCGGAACGCAAATGAGGTCACTCACATACTGCGGTGCAAGACCATTTACAGCTTTATAGGTTAAGAGCAGTGTTTTGTAGTCAACACGAAATCTAACTGGCAGCCAGTGCAGTGAAGATAAAATTGGGGTAATATGATTATATGTTTTAGTTTAACTATTGCTAGTAGCGGTTCAATCAATGCTGGAGCATCGCTGAATAATTTTGATGGAACAGGTTCTAGCATACAAGTAGATGAATTTGAAGATAAAATTAAGTACATCAGTTCTGACTGGTTAACCAATATTCAATATTCAAAATGTTCTGTTTAATTGAGCATATTTTTGGTCAAAAAGTTTCATAAAGTCGTCACTGGAAAATAACCAGTGGTCTGGTTATTAGTCAGCTTGGACACCATAGTAAATAGGAATCTAGGATTATTTTTGTTTATTTCAATTAGTTCTGATAGATACTAGATGATTTGGCGGCACTAAGAGCCTTTTTGTAGCTACCCATAGCCTCTTTCCATGCTAGTTCGAACACCACTAGTTTAGTATGATGCCACTTACATTCTGTAAGGACATAAAACTTATAGGTCCTGCAGGCCCCCAACTCTGATCAGCCTGCATCAGTCTATTTCAGAGCTCCGCTGGCCCAGGCAAGACTGGACTCAACTCGTCAAACCACCCCTTTTAAGGAAGGCAAAGGCCTGCCGGCTCCTGAGAGACTGGATAGGAATAACTGGAGCAGCACAGAAAAAGCAAGACCTTTCACCCCCGGAGTGACCAGAGTTCCACACTCAATCCACAGCAACAACAGCTGTCAGCCTCCAGACACAGACACCTTTTCCACTCTAAAACAGGATAACTCAGCACACATAGATGTTAGGGACAAATACACGCATGTTAGGTCTCGTTTGAATAGGCATGAGACGAGGAGTATTATACTCTCAGATTTAAGGCAGTATAGCTTTTCCTAAGAGAAATACAGAAACTTCGGCTCAACCCACCAAACTGTGAGAGATTCTCTCATGGTAGAACAAGGGAATTACAACCACCCCCTAAAGTGATCTGATTGGCTGGGGACTTGAGAACCAAGGTCAGCAATGCCCCTAAAATTAACCATTGACCGAAATTAGCTCAGTCTTCAGAAACATGCCATCACCTGGTCTGGATACTTAAGGAAGGGCTTCAGAAGTAGTCGGGGAGTCACTCTGTAATCAGAGCTCCCGCAGAGAACTGGGTGAAAGTCTATCTGTAGTCAGATACTTTCCACAGAACTTTGTTCACTCTCAGCTGAGGAATGTGAATACATGATATGAAGACAACTGGATCACAACTGGATCACGGGGGGAATCATAAGCAGGGAAGAACACACAGGCAAACAGCAGCAGCAACATTAAAGGCAGGACTGAGAAGCACATTTATACAAGGCTAAGCAGGGAGCAAACTAGAGGCACCTGAAATGAGTAACACAAGGGCAGGAAGGAGAGGTAAAACAAACGCGGAACAGGCATGGCACGTTATACCACACTCTAGGGAGGAAACGGGAGGTTCAGGAGGGCAGGGTGTGGCAGGGATCCGTTTCAAAATTTAATTTTGGCTTGTACAAACCTTGGTAAAAGCTGCAAAAGATCGATCAACCACTTTCTGAGCTATTGTCTTAACAAACAAAGCATCTGTTGGGGTGGCGGTGTCTGGGGAATACCATGTGTAATACACCTTGTGAAGATTTATATGTAAAACAAAATATTTTTTGATTCTATCACACATATAGAAATTATCCATCCATCCATTTTCCAAAACCGCTTATCCTATTGGGTCGCGGGGGGTCCGCGAGCCTATCCCAGAATCAATGGGCACGAGGCAGGGAACAACCCAGGATGGGGGGCCAGCCCATCGCAGGGCACACTCACACACCATCCACTCACACACACACACCTACGGGCAATTCAGCAACTCCAATTAGCCCCAGCATGTTTTTGGACTGTGGGGGGAAACCGGAGTACCCAGAGGAAACCCCACAACGACATGGGGAGAACATGCAAACTCCACACACATGTGACCCAGGCGGAGACACGAACCCGGGTCCCAGAGGTGTGAGGCGACAGTGCTAACCACTGCACCACCATGCCGCCCCTTATAGAAATTATTCTAGGTTTAAATAGTAATTTAGCTGAGTAACTAGGCTGAAATTCTAGATAGTTGCAATTTTAAGAATTATTACTATTATTCACAGCTTTTAAGCATGCAGTTGGATGACGGATGGATGGATATTCAGCCACCAGAAATGCCAATTGTTGTTAAGAGGATCAAAGTCTGCAAAGTAGTATGCAGGGTTTAAGGCCAGAACACAGCATACTCTCCGACAGAAAGCATAAAGTTCACTGGGGGAATTTCTGTGGCCACTGCCTGAACAGCATGTGTGGAGAATGTTTATGAGGGTCGAGCCATGCAGAGCTGCTGGCCCTGGCATGTAATGATGAATCACAAATCAGTTAAAAATCGGTGCAAATGCATGAAGATTTAAACCGGCTGATGTGGAAAATGAATCACTATTGTAGGAGTACTTCACAGTACTTTAACAGAAAAACTGGTGTAATATTACATTTGATTTCACAATGTGAGTTTGACGTCAGATGTCACTGCGTATCACGTCGACATCGTACGTCAGTTTTTGGTTTTGAGCGAACGCGAGATGATGAATGAATTTGAAACTGAGGACGGCACAGTGGTTAGTGCTGGCTTCGGTCCAGGGCCCTTTCTGTGTGGAGTTCGCATGCTCTCCCCGTTTTCCGCCGGGGACTCCAGGTTCCTCCCACGGTCCAAAAGCATGCAGGATAGGTTGACTGGTGAGTCTAAATTGGCCCTGTAGTTGTGTGAGTGTGTGCGACCTGCGGTGTGTAGGTGACTGCCTGGGCTTGGTTCCTGTCTGCGCCCCTTGTTCCCGGGATAGGCTCCGGTCTCCCCCCGCGATCTCAGTTGGGATTAAGTGGTTTCAGAAAATGGATGGATGGACGCACCGCCCGATCTTCAATTGGCGGTGTGGCAGCATATTAGCTTTCCGGTAATCACAAACGAGGAGGAAACAGCGAGAAAAGCACAGACAAGACATAAACTGCATGCAAACATTGTAATAGACTGATAACATACACAAACAGGTCCACTGGCACCACCGTGAGCTGAGTGAAGATTATTAAAAGGGCAAAGCACGCTAAAAAGCTGCACATGCAAACCTTAGCTTATTTATTTGATTTATTTTTTTTTATTTACTTATTTTGATTTGGGATTTTTTTCAACAGTATTTTATTCAAATTCAGTTGCTACTGTTCACAACAGTGTCAACAGTTCAGAAAGATAAATATAAGAATATTTTTGAATATATTTGTCTGCAGCTCATTCTGCAAAAAATGAGAAAATTGTATCGTGAACTCAGAATCGTGAATCGTATCAAATGGTGAGTTGAATGTATCGTTACATCCCTAGTTCTTACAGTAGTACTATGGTATGGTGGAGCCACATGACAGGAAGGCAGTACATTGCGAAGTCTGTTAAGAACATCATTCGCACTGAACTGCCCTCCATTGACCAGCTGTACTTTAACTGCCACAGTAACAAGCAAGGTTCAGTCTATAATCCAGGACTCTGACCACCATCCACAAACACTGACTAGCAGATTCATGAACAGCTTCATTCGCCAAACAATTCAAACCTGCAGCTTTTGCATCCCCTGTAACAGTCATTTCCACGGCAGCTGCACTGTACAGCTGTTACTTGCACTTTATCCACCACTGACCACGTATCATCCAGTTTTGTCCTGCTTTGTATCGCACTGTTTCTGCACCATGTTGTCTTGTACTCCCTTGTGTTGTTATGCACCATCTGTGTTGTTCTGAGCAGTGCCATGATGCAATATTACAAAAAGATCTTGAGGAAATGCAGAGTTCTGGAGGAGATTCTCACAGATCATGCCTGTGTTTATACTGAAGAAACTGTACAAATTGCTAGACATAAAACACAGGACTGGCAACAGTGGTACGTTTTAACACCTTGATAAAAAACTTAAAATCCAAAGTAAGTAGGACAACCTCATAGAACCTTTACTAGTCATTGTTCAGAAGATTAACACGGATTAAAAACCATTACTTAGAAAGCACGCTAATCAGTTAAGTTGATTATGTGGAGAGAGAGAAAAAAACTGTCTTTGAAAAAGATCAACCATAGAACGAAGCTGCAGCATTGACACCCCCTAGTGGTGATTTGAAGATAGTTCTGTCTGTAGCAGCTAAGCAGTAGATTTGGCGTCAGGTGCCATGACAAACTCAGTGCTGCTCGGTTTGAACGGCAGAAGCACAAAAATAAAGGGGGCATCTACTGCACGCCCCCCACCCTTGAAAATGGTACAAATTATCATGCAACAGTTTTCTTAAGTAAGTCTTTTTGGGCGTCTGCAGAAACCTCCACGATGCGATTGCCCTGATTAAGAAGTGCGCAGCGGATACAATTTGGGATGCATCGTTCATCCGATTTATTAATATATAATTATTAGTATGTCTATATTATTTTAGAAACGTTACTTGACGAATATTTTTCATTGAGATTGATTCCCCGTTTAAAATTTTGGTGACACTTCATATTTTTTAAGAGAGACAGACAATTTGACGCATGCAATTTGCAGAAATATGTTGTGCCGCTATAAAGTACACAGGCAGCATGACAAACATAAGTACTCACTGAAGCCACGACATACGCCCGGCTGGCCCCAGCGGTACCCCCTAAGAAGAAGGCTTTTTTCACAACCCACGACCATCACGAGGGCAAAAAAAACTGAATAGCCTAGAATTTAGTTAATTACAAGGCACATATTTATTGGAGCAAGAGCTCTAACATAAAACTACCTTGTAATTATAAAGTATTATGGCTGTGAACAATGTACAAACAGGCACAGAAAGTAAAATACTCCAAAAATGCAAAGAACCTAAATATTTTTGTTTCCACCGATTCACTCTTGATGTGTTAGGAGTCACAGTTCAGTAGCCTATTCTTCAGTATCTGCATTTAAGACCACCAACTGCTCTTTCTCCTCCTTCGCTCGTCGGCTCAGAGTATTGGACTTGGTAAGTAATGTTGCCCTTTTGGTTCCAGCAGCACTCTCTGCATCCTCTGCCATGTGCTCAGCATCCTTTTGTAAACTCTCACATACACTTTCCAGTGAGACTCTCTTCCTCTTGAGTTCCTCAAGTTTTCTTTTTTGCTTTTCGCTCATCTTTCACCTTTGGTCAGAGGCGCTTTGGTTGCTCCCCCACACACTCTGACATGGTCGCATATAAGCCTCTGTGCAACAACTGTTTCCTCTGATAAGTTGCAGGTCTCCACCTCTATTCGATTCCACTTCGGCTTGCCCATAGGACAGCAGCAGCAAGTTCTTGCAGAACATCCAGAGGTCAGGATAAGGCCCACTAACTTTTTGATGTAAAAAGACATCAACTTTGGATGGTGCTGAAGGAATGAAGGATATAAAATCCAAGCCTTTTGCCTCATTGTGCAGGTGATTATCAGACTGCTGGGATATTGCATCACCTGTAATTACATTAATTACAGTAGATTAGATGCAGATCAACAATGTCAATACACAGAATCACATGTAGAATAGGAAAGTGATTTATAACCCAATTTTCCTATGATACCATAAATGTGCAATCATTTTAATTTAATCTTGAGATATCTCTAGGCTCATCAAAGAAAATATAACTGGGCTGATGCTTCTTTTCAAACACCAAGAGTCGGTCTTCTAAATACTGCTAAAATCTACGTGTTAACACTATTCAGTTCAGGGACGGATTATGGGTTGTGTGGGCCCCTGGGTAAAACGTTCGCGAGGCCCCCCCCCACCACCACCACCTGCACCACCACCACAACCACCACAAGTCAAGGGCCCTTGGCAGCCAAACACCCTCCCTATAGGGTCAGGGGACCTTGTAGGCAGAGGATCAAAGAATGTAGGCCCTCTAAAATAGACAAACGAAAATACATTGCTGATAAGCGTTGCAAATTGTTTTGGGCTTGGGGCCCACGGGCCCCCTGCACCCCAAGGGCCCCTGGGCAGCGGCCCCGCTAACCCGGTTTGTAATCCGTCCCTGATTCAGTTAGATGTGAAAAAAGAAAAGCATAATTTAAAAATAATATTCTGAACTATCCTATTCTTATCCTATGATTTACCTCTCCTGCGCAAACTTCTGCATGAGATTTCTCCTTTTCTGCTGGCAGTTATCTGGCTGGTGTGCATTTTGTTTGGGTCCAAGCACGTCATCTCATGTACAATCGAGTACTTCAGAGGGCATTTATCCAAGGCCTTTTTGCACATTTTTGAGAGCACAATCTGGCAATTTTTTTTAATCTGAAGGACACCAAGGTCACTTCCACTGCCTTTGGCTCCTGACTGTCTCTGACAAAAAGATGGTTTGTCAAATTTCCAGAATCTTTCTGCACACTCAGCCCAAGGTTAACACTACCTCAGCTGTACATATCAAACCAGCTCAAACTCCATGTTATTCACATATTTTTTACTTCACAATTGTTTGATACATTTGTATGTAAAGATACCAGTGAATTCACAGAAGTCCCACCTTGATGACAGCCATTCCTATATCCACCTCCTTTGGACTGAGCCAGAGTTTTTGCCTGTACAACAGCTGTACATGTTGCTACACAACACTTAAACATTCTATTTCCTCAATGAACTATTTTTTTTGCAGCAAAAGCCATGAAGCAGCAATAAAATCTTTAAAATATGCTTACCAATAAATATGGTTCTCCCATTTAAACACATGTAAAGATAAACCATGGATATTTAAAAATCATGGGTTCGTTAATGAGTTTAAATGTTATTGAATGGCTTACCTTAAACTTCTCCAGTAAGTCTTCAGCGGTGGAGTGGCTCATGTACTGTGATCCCAGAACCAGGACTGCACTCGAGAGCCATTCTCATAATTCACCCAATACCTGACATGCACATCCAGTTGTTTTCTTTTGATGGTCAGCAGGCTGTCTCTGGCCATGTCTCGTCATTGTGTATCATGGACAGTAAGAGGGGGATCAATAGAGTGTTGTTATTATAACGTCTAAAAAGTCTGTCGATAAATCAATAAGAAAATAAATGAAGTCGTTTTCGCGAACACGCGAACAGGGGCCGGACCGACTGTAGGGGGCGTGGCCAGAGACAGCCATAGCTGTCAAGTCTCCCGTTTTGGCCGGGAAACTACCGTATTTTACTTCTCTTTCCCGCCGTCCTCCCGTATTAGTATTTTCCCGTAAATCTCCCTTATATTATATAGTTGCTGGATAGTGTAGTGGTAAGATCGCCGCCTTTCACACGGGAGACCGGGGTTCGAATCCCGGTTGTGGCCAAAAATATATTTTATATATTTTATATATTTATATTTATATTTATATTATATTTTATATAATTTATATTATTTTATATTTCCTGTCTTAAAATGTAAGGGATACTGGAGCCTGGTTGCGGTGGTGGGATGGCTCACGGCGGGTGCCGGAAAATTTCCTTTATTTTCAAATCACATTTATTTTCTTATTGATTTATCGACAGACTTTTTAGACGTTATAATAACAACACTCTATTGATCCCCCTCTTACTGTCCATGATACACAATGACGAGACACATGTTCACTAATGACGAGAACTATTCTATTTTTCATGCCGGGGGTCCCATTTACAAATCTTGTTCTTGTTCTCTGCTTTCTCCTTTCTCCTTTCTCGTTCCCGTCACACCAGATGCATGAGAGATGGAAACCTGGGATATTCAGTCGAATCAGATCAAATATGATGCTAAGTTAGTACTAAGTTAAAATATGTTCCGCACTTGTAACATGCACCCATGATTTGGAACAGCAGCATACCTGTCAAGGTTTGGATTTGAAAATAAAGGAAATTTTCCGGCACCCGCCGTGAGCCATCCCACCACCGCAACCAGGCTCCAGTATCCCTTACATTTTAAGACAGGAAATATAAAATAATATAAATTATATAAAATATAATATAAATATAAATATATAAAATATATGGTCAGCAGGCTGTCTCTGGCCACGCCCCCTACAGTCGGTCCGGCCCCTGTTCGCGAAAACGACTTCATTTATTTTCTTATTGATAGACTTTTTAGACGTTATAATAACATTGATTACTGTCCACGATACACACGTTCACTAATGACGAGAACTATTCTATTTTTCTCTTATTATTAAATTATTAAATTATTTTTATCTTTCTCCTTTCTCGTTCCCGTAGATATATATTATTATACGGAGATTTACGGAGTCTTCAAAGACGGTCCGGCTCCAGGATCACTGTTGCTGTGGTGTAGATCAGCTGATCTGTAGTAGTCTTCTACGTACATCTTCTAGTAGACCTTCTGAGGGTACTTCACGCATTCGGAGGGTCCAGGTTTCCAGCTTAGCTTATTTCTTATTTCTCAGGTCAGCTGCTCTTGTATTCAGCCTACTAATATATATGTATATGTATATATGTATGTATGTATATAATATATGTATGTATATAATCTCGGAATGTGGGGATGATGATATCTCCCCCCTGACCTGTCGTCCTGGCTCCCCCTTGTCGTAGCAATCGTGTTGTACCTCATCAATCTCTAGTTGTGATAGCAGTTGTTTCTGGCCACAACCGGGATTCGAACCCCGGTCTCCCGTGTGAAAGGCGGCGATCTTACCACTACACTATCCAGCAACTATATAATATAATATATATATATATATTATAAAATAAATGAAGTCGTTTTCGCGAACACGCAAACTGTACAAATTGCTAGACATAAAACACAGGACTGGCAACTGTGGTACGTTTTAACACCTTGATAAAAAACTTAAAATCCATAGTAAGTAGGACAACCTCATAGAACCTTTACTAGTCATTGTTCAGAAGATTAACACGGATTAAAAACCATTACTATGAAAGCACGCTAATCAGTTAAGTTGATTATGTGGAGAGAGAGAAAAAAAACTGTCTTTGAAAAAGATCAACCATAGAACGAAGCTGCAGCATTGACACCCCCTAGTGGTGATTTGAAGATAGTTCTGTCTGTAGCAGCTAAGCAGTAGATTTGGCGTCAGGTGCCATGACAAACTCAGTGCTGCTCGGTTTGAACGGCAGAAGCACAAAAATAAAGGGGGCATCTACTGCACGCCCCCCACCCTTGAAAATGGTACAAATTATCATGCAACAGTTTTCTTAAGTAAGTCTTTTTGGGCGTCTGCAGAAACCTCCACGATGCGATTGCCCTGATTAAGAAGTGCGCAGCGGATACAATTTGGGATGCATCGTTCATCCGATTTATTAATATATAATTATTAGTATGTCTATATTATTTTAGAAACGTTACTTGACGAATATTTTTCATTGAGATTGATTCCCCGTTTAAAATTTTGGTGACACTTCATATTTTTTAAGAGAGACAGACAATTTGACGCATGCAATTTGCAGAAATATGTTGTGCCGCTATAAAGTACACAGGCAGCATGACAAACATAAGTACTCACTGAAGCCACGACATACGCCCGGCTGGCCCCAGCGGTACCCCTAAGAAGAAGGCTTTTTTCACAACCCACGACCATCACGAGGGCAAAAAAAACTGAATAGCCTAGAATTTAGTTAATTACAAGGCACATATTTATTGGAGCAAGAGCTCTAACATAAAACTACCTTGTAATTATAAAGTATTATGGCTGTGAACAATGTACAAACAGGCACAGAAAGTAAAATACTCCAAAAATGCAAAGAACCTAAATATTTTTGTTTCCACCGATTCACTCTTGATGTGTTAGGAGTCACAGTTCAGTAGCCTATTCTTCAGTATCTGCATTTAAGACCACCAACTGCTCTTTCTCCTCCTTCGCTCGTCGGCTCAGAGTATTGGACTTGGTAAGTAATGTTGCCCTTTTGGTTCCAGCAGCACTCTCTGCTTCCTCTGCCATGTGCTCAGCATCCTTTTGTAAACTCTCACATACACTTTCCAGTGAGACTCTCTTCCTCTTGAGTTCCTCAAGTTTTCTTTTTTGCTTTTCGCTCATCTTTCACCTTTGGTCAGAGGCGCTTTGGTTGCTCCCCCACACACTCTGACATGGTCGCATATAAGCCTCTGTGCAACAACTGTTTCCTCTGATAAGTTGCAGGTCTCCACCTCTATTCGTTCCACTTCGGCTTGCCCATAGGACAGCAGCAGCAAGTTCTTGCAGAACATCCAGAGGTCAGGATAAGGCCCACTAACTTTTTGATGTAAAAAGACATCAACTTTGGATGGTGCTGAAGGAATGAAGGATATAAAATCCAAGCCTTTTGCCTCATTGTGCAGGTGATTATCAGACTGCTGGGATATTGCATCACCTGTAATTACATTAATTACAGTAGATTAGATGCAGATCAACAATGTCAATACACAGAATCACATGTAGAATAGGAAAGTGATTTATAACCCAATTTTCCTATGATACCATAAATGTGCAATCATTTTAATTTAATCTTGAGATATCTCTAGGCTCATCAAAGAAAATATAACTGGGCTGATGCTTCTTTTCAAACACCAAGAGTCGGTCTTCTAAATACTGCTAAAATCTACGTGTTAACACTATTCAGTTCAGGGACGGATTATGGGTTGTGTGGGCCCCTGGGTAAAACGTTCGCGAGGCCCCCCCCCCACCACCACCACCTGCACCACCACCACAACCACCACAAGTCAAGGGCCCTTGGCAGCCAAACACCCTCCCTATAGGGTCAGGGGACCTTGTAGGCAGAGGATCAAAGAATGTAGGCCCTCTAAAATAGACAAACGAAAATACATTGCTGATAAGCGTTGCAAATTGTTTTGGGCTTGGGGCCCACGGGCCCCCTGCACCCCAAGGGCCCCTGGGCAGCGGCCCCGCTAACCCGGTTTGTAATCCGTCCCTGATTCAGTTAGATGTGAAAAAAGAAAAGCATAATTTAAAAATAATATTCTGAACTATCCTATTCTTATCCTATGATTTACCAGCAGATATCCTGCCTGCCAACCGATTCTCCTGCGCAAACTTCTGCATGAGATTTCTCCTTTTCTGCTGGCAGTTATCTGGCTGGTGTGCATTTTGTTTGGGTCCAAGCACGTCATCTCATGTACAATCGAGTACTTCAGAGGGCATTTATCCAAGGCCTTTTTGCACATTTTTGAGAGCACAATCTGGCAATTTTTTTTAATCTGAAGGACACCAAGGTCACTTCCACTGCCTTTGGCTCCTGACTGTCTCTGACAAAAAGATGGTTTGTCAAATTTCCAGAATCTTTCTGCACACTCAGCCCAAGGTTAACACTACCTCAGCTGTACATATCAAACCAGCTCAAACTCCATGTTATTCACATATTTTTTACTTCACAATTGTTTGATACATTTGTATGTAAAGATACCAGTGAATTCACAGAAGTCCCACCTTGATGACAGCCATTCCTATATCCACCTCCTTTGGACTGAGCCAGAGTTTTTGCCTGTACAACAGCTGTACATGTTGCTACACAACACTTAAACATTCTATTTCCTCAATGAACTATTTTTTTTGCAGCAAAAGCCATGAAGCAGCAATAAAATCTTTAAAATATGCTTACCAATAAATATGGTTCTCCCATTTAAACACATGTAAAGATAAACCATGGATATTTAAAAATCATGGGTTCGTTAATGAGTTTAAATGTTATTGAATGGCTTACCTTAAACTTCTCCAGTAAGTCTTCAGCGGTGGAGTGGCTCATGTACTGTGATCCCAGAACCAGGACTGCACTCGAGAGCCATTCTCATAATTCACCCAATACCTGACATGCACATCCAGTTGTTTTCTTTTGATGGTCAGCAGGCTGTCTCTGGCCATGTCTCGTCATTGTGTATCATGGACAGTAAGAGGGGGATCAATAGAGTGTTGTTATTATAACGTCTAAAAAGTCTGTCGATAAATCAATAAGAAAATAAATGAAGTCGTTTTCGCGAACACGCGAACAGGGGCCGGACCGACTGTAGGGGGCGTGGCCAGAGACAGCCATAGCTGTCAAGTCTCCCGTTTTGGCCGGGAAACTACCGTATTTTACTTCTCTTTCCCGCCGTCCTCCCGTATTAGTATTTTCCCGTAAATCTCCCTTATATTATATAGTTGCTGGATAGTGTAGTGGTAAGATCGCCGCCTTTCACACGGGAGACCGGGGTTCGAATCCCGGTTGTGGCCAAAAATATATTTTATATATTTTATATATTTATATTTATATTTATATTATATTTTATATAATTTATATTATTTTATATTTCCTGTCTTAAAATGTAAGGGATACTGGAGCCTGGTTGCGGTGGTGGGATGGCTCACGGCGGGTGCCGGAAAATTTCCTTTATTTTCAAATCACATTTATTTTCTTATTGATTTATCGACAGACTTTTTAGACGTTATAATAACAACACTCTATTGATCCCCCTCTTACTGTCCATGATACACAATGACGAGACACATGTTCACTAATGACGAGAACTATTCTATTTTTCATGCCGGGGGTCCCATTTACAAATCTTGTTCTTGTTCTCTGCTTTCTCCTTTCTCCTTTCTCGTTCCCGTCACACCAGATGCATGAGAGATGGAAACCTGGGATATTCAGTCGAATCAGATCAAATATGATGCTAAGTTAGTACTAAGTTAAAATATGTTCCGCACTTGTAACATGCACCCATGATTTGGAACAGCAGCATACCTGTCAAGGTTTGGATTTGAAAATAAAGGAAATTTTCCGGCACCCGCCGTGAGCCATCCCACCACCGCAACCAGGCTCCAGTATCCCTTACATTTTAAGACAGGAAATATAAAATAATATAAATTATATAAAATATAATATAAATATAAATATATAAAATATATGGTCAGCAGGCTGTCTCTGGCCACGCCCCCTACAGTCGGTCCGGCCCCTGTTCGCGAAAACGACTTCATTTATTTTCTTATTGATAGACTTTTTAGACGTTATAATAACATTGATTACTGTCCACGATACACACGTTCACTAATGACGAGAACTATTCTATTTTTCTCTTATTATTAAATTATTAAATTATTTTTATCTTTCTCCTTTCTCGTTCCCGTAGATATATATTATTATACGGAGATTTACGGAGTCTTCAAAGACGGTCCGGCTCCAGGATCACTGTTGCTGTGGTGTAGATCAGCTGATCTGTAGTAGTCTTCTACGTACATCTTCTAGTAGACCTTCTGAGGGTACTTCACGCATTCGGAGGGTCCAGGTTTCCAGCTTAGCTTATTTCTTATTTCTCAGGTCAGCTGCTCTTGTATTCAGCCTACTAATATATATGTATGTATATAATATATGTATGTATATAATCTCGGAATGTGGGGATGATGATATCTCCCCCCTGACCTGTCGTCCTGGCTCCCCCTTGTCGTAGCAATCGTGTTGTACCTCATCAATCTCTAGTTGTGATAGCAGTTGTTTCTGGCCACAACCGGGATTCGAACCCCGGTCTCCCGTGTGAAATCTCTCCCGCTCTCCCGCGGCGATCATACCACTACACTATCCAGCAACTATATAATATAATATATATATATATATTATAAAATAAATGAAGTCGTTTTCGCGAACACGCAAACTGTACAAATTGCTAGACATAAAACACAGGACTGGCAACTGTGGTACGTTTTAACACCTTGATAAAAAACTTAAAATCCATAGTAAGTAGGACAACCTCATAGAACCTTTACTAGTCATTGTTCAGAAGATTAACACGGATTAAAAACCATTACTATGAAAGCACGCTAATCAGTTAAGTTGATTATGTGGAGAGAGAGAAAAAAAACTGTCTTTGAAAAAGATCAACCATAGAACGAAGCTGCAGCATTGACACCCCCTAGTGGTGATTTGAAGATAGTTCTGTCTGTAGCAGCTAAGCAGTAGATTTGGCGTCAGGTGCCATGACAAACTCAGTGCTGCTCGGTTTGAACGGCAGAAGCACAAAAATAAAGGGGGCATCTACTGCACGCCCCCCACCCTTGAAAATGGTACAAATTATCATGCAACAGTTTTCTTAAGTAAGTCTTTTTGGGCGTCTGCAGAAACCTCCACGATGCGATTGCCCTGATTAAGAAGTGCGCAGCGGATACAATTTGGGATGCATCGTTCATCCGATTTATTAATATATAATTATTAGTATGTCTATATTATTTTAGAAACGTTACTTGACGAATATTTTTCATTGAGATTGATTCCCCGTTTAAAATTTTGGTGACACTTCATATTTTTTAAGAGAGACAGACAATTTGACGCATGCAATTTGCAGAAATATGTTGTGCCGCTATAAAGTACACAGGCAGCATGACAAACATAAGTACTCACTGAAGCCACGACATACGCCCGGCTGGCCCCAGCGGTACCCCTAAGAAGAAGGCTTTTTTCACAACCCACGACCATCACGAGGGCAAAAAAAACTGAATAGCCTAGAATTTAGTTAATTACAAGGCACATATTTATTGGAGCAAGAGCTCTAACATAAAACTACCTTGTAATTATAAAGTATTATGGCTGTGAACAATGTACAAACAGGCACAGAAAGTAAAATACTCCAAAAATGCAAAGAACCTAAATATTTTTGTTTCCACCGATTCACTCTTGATGTGTTAGGAGTCACAGTTCAGTAGCCTATTCTTCAGTATCTGCATTTAAGACCACCAACTGCTCTTTCTCCTCCTTCGCTCGTCGGCTCAGAGTATTGGACTTGGTAAGTAATGTTGCCCTTTTGGTTCCAGCAGCACTCTCTGCTTCCTCTGCCATGTGCTCAGCATCCTTTTGTAAACTCTCACATACACTTTCCAGTGAGACTCTCTTCCTCTTGAGTTCCTCAAGTTTTCTTTTTTGCTTTTCGCTCATCTTTCACCTTTGGTCAGAGGCGCTTTGGTTGCTCCCCCACACACTCTGACATGGTCGCATATAAGCCTCTGTGCAACAACTGTTTCCTCTGATAAGTTGCAGGTCTCCACCTCTATTCGTTCCACTTCGGCTTGCCCATAGGACAGCAGCAGCAAGTTCTTGCAGAACATCCAGAGGTCAGGATAAGGCCCACTAACTTTTTGATGTAAAAAGACATCAACTTTGGATGGTGCTGAAGGAATGAAGGATATAAAATCCAAGCCTTTTGCCTCATTGTGCAGGTGATTATCAGACTGCTGGGATATTGCATCACCTGTAATTACATTAATTACAGTAGATTAGATGCAGATCAACAATGTCAATACACAGAATCACATGTAGAATAGGAAAGTGATTTATAACCCAATTTTCCTATGATACCATAAATGTGCAATCATTTTAATTTAATCTTGAGATATCTCTAGGCTCATCAAAGAAAATATAACTGGGCTGATGCTTCTTTTCAAACACCAAGAGTCGGTCTTCTAAATACTGCTAAAATCTACGTGTTAACACTATTCAGTTCAGGGACGGATTATGGGTTGTGTGGGCCCCTGGGTAAAACGTTCGCGAGGCCCCCCCCCACCACCACCACCTGCACCACCACCACAACCACCACAAGTCAAGGGCCCTTGGCAGCCAAACACCCTCCCTATAGGGTCAGGGGACCTTGTAGGCAGAGGATCAAAGAATGTAGGCCCTCTAAAATAGACAAACGAAAATACATTGCTGATAAGCGTTGCAAATTGTTTTGGGCTTGGGGCCCACGGGCCCCCTGCACCCCAAGGGCCCCTGGGCAGCGGCCCCGCTAACCCGGTTTGTAATCCGTCCCTGATTCAGTTAGATGTGAAAAAAGAAAAGCATAATTTAAAAATAATATTCTGAACTATCCTATTCTTATCCTATGATTTACCAGCAGATATCCTGCCTGCCAACCGATTCTCCTGCGCAAACTTCTGCATGAGATTTCTCCTTTTCTGCTGGCAGTTATCTGGCTGGTGTGCATTTTGTTTGGGTCCAAGCACGTCATCTCATGTACAATCGAGTACTTCAGAGGGCATTTATCCAAGGCCTTTTTGCACATTTTTGAGAGCACAATCTGGCAATTTTTTTTAATCTGAAGGACACCAAGGTCACTTCCACTGCCTTTGGCTCCTGACTGTCTCTGACAAAAAGATGGTTTGTCAAATTTCCAGAATCTTTCTGCACACTCAGCCCAAGGTTAACACTACCTCAGCTGTACATATCAAACCAGCTCAAACTCCATGTTATTCACATATTTTTTACTTCACAATTGTTTGATACATTTGTATGTAAAGATACCAGTGAATTCACAGAAGTCCCACCTTGATGACAGCCATTCCTATATCCACCTCCTTTGGACTGAGCCAGAGTTTTTGCCTGTACAACAGCTGTACATGTTGCTACACAACACTTAAACATTCTATTTCCTCAATGAACTATTTTTTTTGCAGCAAAAGCCATGAAGCAGCAATAAAATCTTTAAAATATGCTTACCAATAAATATGGTTCTCCCATTTAAACACATGTAAAGATAAACCATGGATATTTAAAAATCATGGGTTCGTTAATGAGTTTAAATGTTATTGAATGGCTTACCTTAAACTTCTCCAGTAAGTCTTCAGCGGTGGAGTGGCTCATGTACTGTGATCCCAGAACCAGGACTGCACTCGAGAGCCATTCTCATAATTCACCCAATACCTGACATGCACATCCAGTTGTTTTCTTTTGATGGTCAGCAGGCTGTCTCTGGCCATGTCTCGTCATTGTGTATCATGGACAGTAAGAGGGGGATCAATAGAGTGTTGTTATTATAACGTCTAAAAAGTCTGTCGATAAATCAATAAGAAAATAAATGAAGTCGTTTTCGCGAACACGCGAACAGGGGCCGGACCGACTGTAGGGGGCGTGGCCAGAGACAGCCATAGCTGTCAAGTCTCCCGTTTTGGCCGGGAAACTACCGTATTTTACTTCTCTTTCCCGCCGTCCTCCCGTATTAGTATTTTCCCGTAAATCTCCCTTATATTATATAGTTGCTGGATAGTGTAGTGGTAAGATCGCCGCCTTTCACACGGGAGACCGGGGTTCGAATCCCGGTTGTGGCCAAAAATATATTTTATATATTTTATATATTTATATTTATATTATATTTTATATAATTTATATTATTTTATATTTCCTGTCTTAAAATGTAAGGGATACTGGAGCCTGGTTGCGGTGGTGGGATGGCTCACGGCGGGTGCCGGAAAATTTCCTTTATTTTCAAATCACATTTATTTTCTTATTGATTTATCGACAGACTTTTTAGACGTTATAATAACAACACTCTATTGATCCCCCTCTTACTGTCCATGATACACAATGACGAGACACATGTTCACTAATGACGAGAACTATTCTATTTTTCTCTTATTATTTTATTCTTTATTCTCTTATTATTTTTATCTTTCTCCTTTCTCGTTCCCGTAGATATATATTATTATACGGAGATTTACGGAGTCTTCAAAGACGGTCCGGCTCCAGGATCACTGTTGCTGTGGTGTAGATCAGCTGATCTGTAGTAGTCTTCTACGTACATCTTCTAGTAGACCTTCTGAGGGTACTTCACGCATTCGGAGGGTCCAGGTTTCCAGCTTAGCTTATTTCTTATTTCTCAGGTCAGCTGCTCTTGTATTCAGCCTACTAATATATATGTATATGTATATATGTATGTATGTATATAATATATGTATGTATATAATCTCGGAATGTGGGGATGATGATATCTCCCCCCTGACCTGTCGTCCTGGCTCCCCCTTGTCGTAGCAATCGTGTTGTACCTCATCAATCTCTAGTTGTGATAGCAGTTGTTTCTGGCCACAACCGGGATTCGAACCCCGGTCTCCCGTGTGAAAGGCGGCGATCTTACCACTACACTATCCAGCAACTATATAATATAATATATATATATATATTATAAAATAAATGAAGTCGTTTTCGCGAACACGCAAACTGTACAAATTGCTAGACATAAAACACAGGACTGGCAACTGTGGTACGTTTTAACACCTTGATAAAAAACTTAAAATCCATAGTAAGTAGGACAACCTCATAGAACCTTTACTAGTCATTGTTCAGAAGATTAACACGGATTAAAAACCATTACTATGAAAGCACGCTAATCAGTTAAGTTGATTATGTGGAGAGAGAGAAAAAAAACTGTCTTTGAAAAAGATCAACCATAGAACGAAGCTGCAGCATTGACACCCCCTAGTGGTGATTTGAAGATAGTTCTGTCTGTAGCAGCTAAGCAGTAGATTTGGCGTCAGGTGCCATGACAAACTCAGTGCTGCTCGGTTTGAACGGCAGAAGCACAAAAATAAAGGGGGCATCTACTGCACGCCCCCCACCCTTGAAAATGGTACAAATTATCATGCAACAGTTTTCTTAAGTAAGTCTTTTTGGGCGTCTGCAGAAACCTCCACGATGCGATTGCCCTGATTAAGAAGTGCGCAGCGGATACAATTTGGGATGCATCGTTCATCCGATTTATTAATATATAATTATTAGTATGTCTATATTATTTTAGAAACGTTACTTGACGAATATTTTTCATTGAGATTGATTCCCCGTTTAAAATTTTGGTGACACTTCATATTTTTTAAGAGAGACAGACAATTTGACGCATGCAATTTGCAGAAATATGTTGTGCCGCTATAAAGTACACAGGCAGCATGACAAACATAAGTACTCACTGAAGCCACGACATACGCCCGGCTGGCCCCAGCGGTACCCCTAAGAAGAAGGCTTTTTTCACAACCCACGACCATCACGAGGGCAAAAAAAACTGAATAGCCTAGAATTTAGTTAATTACAAGGCACATATTTATTGGAGCAAGAGCTCTAACATAAAACTACCTTGTAATTATAAAGTATTATGGCTGTGAACAATGTACAAACAGGCACAGAAAGTAAAATACTCCAAAAATGCAAAGAACCTAAATATTTTTGTTTCCACCGATTCACTCTTGATGTGTTAGGAGTCACAGTTCAGTAGCCTATTCTTCAGTATCTGCATTTAAGACCACCAACTGCTCTTTCTCCTCCTTCGCTCGTCGGCTCAGAGTATTGGACTTGGTAAGTAATGTTGCCCTTTTGGTTCCAGCAGCACTCTCTGCTTCCTCTGCCATGTGCTCAGCATCCTTTTGTAAACTCTCACATACACTTTCCAGTGAGACTCTCTTCCTCTTGAGTTCCTCAAGTTTTCTTTTTTGCTTTTCGCTCATCTTTCACCTTTGGTCAGAGGCGCTTTGGTTGCTCCCCCACACACTCTGACATGGTCGCATATAAGCCTCTGTGCAACAACTGTTTCCTCTGATAAGTTGCAGGTCTCCACCTCTATTCGTTCCACTTCGGCTTGCCCATAGGACAGCAGCAGCAAGTTCTTGCAGAACATCCAGAGGTCAGGATAAGGCCCACTAACTTTTTGATGTAAAAAGACATCAACTTTGGATGGTGCTGAAGGAATGAAGGATATAAAATCCAAGCCTTTTGCCTCATTGTGCAGGTGATTATCAGACTGCTGGGATATTGCATCACCTGTAATTACATTAATTACAGTAGATTAGATGCAGATCAACAATGTCAATACACAGAATCACATGTAGAATAGGAAAGTGATTTATAACCCAATTTTCCTATGATACCATAAATGTGCAATCATTTTAATTTAATCTTGAGATATCTCTAGGCTCATCAAAGAAAATATAACTGGGCTGATGCTTCTTTTCAAACACCAAGAGTCGGTCTTCTAAATACTGCTAAAATCTACGTGTTAACACTATTCAGTTCAGGGACGGATTATGGGTTGTGTGGGCCCCTGGGTAAAACGTTCGCGAGGCCCCCCCCCACCACCACCACCTGCACCACCACCACAACCACCACAAGTCAAGGGCCCTTGGCAGCCAAACACCCTCCCTATAGGGTCAGGGGACCTTGTAGGCAGAGGATCAAAGAATGTAGGCCCTCTAAAATAGACAAACGAAAATACATTGCTGATAAGCGTTGCAAATTGTTTTGGGCTTGGGGCCCACGGGCCCCCTGCACCCCAAGGGCCCCTGGGCAGCGGCCCCGCTAACCCGGTTTGTAATCCGTCCCTGATTCAGTTAGATGTGAAAAAAGAAAAGCATAATTTAAAAATAATATTCTGAACTATCCTATTCTTATCCTATGATTTACCAGCAGATATCCTGCCTGCCAACCGATTCTCCTGCGCAAACTTCTGCATGAGATTTCTCCTTTTCTGCTGGCAGTTATCTGGCTGGTGTGCATTTTGTTTGGGTCCAAGCACGTCATCTCATGTACAATCGAGTACTTCAGAGGGCATTTATCCAAGGCCTTTTTGCACATTTTTGAGAGCACAATCTGGCAATTTTTTTTAATCTGAAGGACACCAAGGTCACTTCCACTGCCTTTGGCTCCTGACTGTCTCTGACAAAAAGATGGTTTGTCAAATTTCCAGAATCTTTCTGCACACTCAGCCCAAGGTTAACACTACCTCAGCTGTACATATCAAACCAGCTCAAACTCCATGTTATTCACATATTTTTTACTTCACAATTGTTTGATACATTTGTATGTAAAGATACCAGTGAATTCACAGAAGTCCCACCTTGATGACAGCCATTCCTATATCCACCTCCTTTGGACTGAGCCAGAGTTTTTGCCTGTACAACAGCTGTACATGTTGCTACACAACACTTAAACATTCTATTTCCTCAATGAACTATTTTTTTTGCAGCAAAAGCCATGAAGCAGCAATAAAATCTTTAAAATATGCTTACCAATAAATATGGTTCTCCCATTTAAACACATGTAAAGATAAACCATGGATATTTAAAAATCATGGGTTCGTTAATGAGTTTAAATGTTATTGAATGGCTTACCTTAAACTTCTCCAGTAAGTCTTCAGCGGTGGAGTGGCTCATGTACTGTGATCCCAGAACCAGGACTGCACTCGAGAGCCATTCTCATAATTCACCCAATACCTGACATGCACATCCAGTTGTTTTCTTTTGATGGTCAGCAGGCTGTCTCTGGCCATGTCTCGTCATTGTGTATCATGGACAGTAAGAGGGGGATCAATAGAGTGTTGTTATTATAACGTCTAAAAAGTCTGTCGATAAATCAATAAGAAAATAAATGAAGTCGTTTTCGCGAACACGCGAACAGGGGCCGGACCGACTGTAGGGGGCGTGGCCAGAGACAGCCATAGCTGTCAAGTCTCCCGTTTTGGCCGGGAAACTACCGTATTTTACTTCTCTTTCCCGCCGTCCTCCCGTATTAGTATTTTCCCGTAAATCTCCCTTATATTATATAGTTGCTGGATAGTGTAGTGGTAAGATCGCCGCCTTTCACACGGGAGACCGGGGTTCGAATCCCGGTTGTGGCCAAAAATATATTTTATATATTTTATATATTTATATTTATATTTATATTATATTTTATATAATTTATATTATTTTATATTTCCTGTCTTAAAATGTAAGGGATACTGGAGCCTGGTTGCGGTGGTGGGATGGCTCACGGCGGGTGCCGGAAAATTTCCTTTATTTTCAAATCACATTTATTTTCTTATTGATTTATCGACAGACTTTTTAGACGTTATAATAACAACACTCTATTGATCCCCCTCTTACTGTCCATGATACACAATGACGAGACACATGTTCACTAATGACGAGAACTATTCTATTTTTCATGCCGGGGGTCCCATTTACAAATCTTGTTCTTGTTCTCTGCTTTCTCCTTTCTCCTTTCTCGTTCCCGTCACACCAGATGCATGAGAGATGGAAACCTGGGATATTCAGTCGAATCAGATCAAATATGATGCTAAGTTAGTACTAAGTTAAAATATGTTCCGCACTTGTAACATGCACCCATGATTTGGAACAGCAGCATACCTGTCAAGGTTTGGATTTGAAAATAAAGGAAATTTTCCGGCACCCGCCGTGAGCCATCCCACCACCGCAACCAGGCTCCAGTATCCCTTACATTTTAAGACAGGAAATATAAAATAATATAAATTATATAAAATATAATATAAATATAAATATATAAAATATATGGTCAGCAGGCTGTCTCTGGCCACGCCCCCTACAGTCGGTCCGGCCCCTGTTCGCGAAAACGACTTCATTTATTTTCTTATTGATAGACTTTTTAGACGTTATAATAACATTGATTACTGTCCACGATACACACGTTCACTAATGACGAGAACTATTCTATTTTTCTCTTATTATTAAATTATTAAATTATTTTTATCTTTCTCCTTTCTCGTTCCCGTAGATATATATTATTATACGGAGATTTACGGAGTCTTCAAAGACGGTCCGGCTCCAGGATCACTGTTGCTGTGGTGTAGATCAGCTGATCTGTAGTAGTCTTCTACGTACATCTTCTAGTAGACCTTCTGAGGGTACTTCACGCATTCGGAGGGTCCAGGTTTCCAGCTTAGCTTATTTCTTATTTCTCAGGTCAGCTGCTCTTGTATTCAGCCTACTAATATATATGTATATGTATATATGTATGTATGTATATAATATATGTATGTATATAATCTCGGAATGTGGGGATGATGATATCTCCCCCCTGACCTGTCGTCCTGGCTCCCCCTTGTCGTAGCAATCGTGTTGTACCTCATCAATCTCTAGTTGTGATAGCAGTTGTTTCTGGCCACAACCGGGATTCGAACCCCGGTCTCCCGTGTGAAATCTCTCCCGCTCTCCCGCGGCGATCTTACCACTACACTATCCAGCAACTATATAATATAATATATATATATATATTATAAAATAAATGAAGTCGTTTTCGCGAACACGCAAACTGTACAAATTGCTAGACATAAAACACAGGACTGGCAACTGTGGTACGTTTTAACACCTTGATAAAAAACTTAAAATCCATAGTAAGTAGGACAACCTCATAGAACCTTTACTAGTCATTGTTCAGAAGATTAACACGGATTAAAAACCATTACTATGAAAGCACGCTAATCAGTTAAGTTGATTATGTGGAGAGAGAGAAAAAAAACTGTCTTTGAAAAAGATCAACCATAGAACGAAGCTGCAGCATTGACACCCCCTAGTGGTGATTTGAAGATAGTTCTGTCTGTAGCAGCTAAGCAGTAGATTTGGCGTCAGGTGCCATGACAAACTCAGTGCTGCTCGGTTTGAACGGCAGAAGCACAAAAATAAAGGGGGCATCTACTGCACGCCCCCCACCCTTGAAAATGGTACAAATTATCATGCAACAGTTTTCTTAAGTAAGTCTTTTTGGGCGTCTGCAGAAACCTCCACGATGCGATTGCCCTGATTAAGAAGTGCGCAGCGGATACAATTTGGGATGCATCGTTCATCCGATTTATTAATATATAATTATTAGTATGTCTATATTATTTTAGAAACGTTACTTGACGAATATTTTTCATTGAGATTGATTCCCCGTTTAAAATTTTGGTGACACTTCATATTTTTTAAGAGAGACAGACAATTTGACGCATGCAATTTGCAGAAATATGTTGTGCCGCTATAAAGTACACAGGCAGCATGACAAACATAAGTACTCACTGAAGCCACGACATACGCCCGGCTGGCCCCAGCGGTACCCCTAAGAAGAAGGCTTTTTTCACAACCCACGACCATCACGAGGGCAAAAAAAACTGAATAGCCTAGAATTTAGTTAATTACAAGGCACATATTTATTGGAGCAAGAGCTCTAACATAAAACTACCTTGTAATTATAAAGTATTATGGCTGTGAACAATGTACAAACAGGCACAGAAAGTAAAATACTCCAAAAATGCAAAGAACCTAAATATTTTTGTTTCCACCGATTCACTCTTGATGTGTTAGGAGTCACAGTTCAGTAGCCTATTCTTCAGTATCTGCATTTAAGACCACCAACTGCTCTTTCTCCTCCTTCGCTCGTCGGCTCAGAGTATTGGACTTGGTAAGTAATGTTGCCCTTTTGGTTCCAGCAGCACTCTCTGCTTCCTCTGCCATGTGCTCAGCATCCTTTTGTAAACTCTCACATACACTTTCCAGTGAGACTCTCTTCCTCTTGAGTTCCTCAAGTTTTCTTTTTTGCTTTTCGCTCATCTTTCACCTTTGGTCAGAGGCGCTTTGGTTGCTCCCCCACACACTCTGACATGGTCGCATATAAGCCTCTGTGCAACAACTGTTTCCTCTGATAAGTTGCAGGTCTCCACCTCTATTCGTTCCACTTCGGCTTGCCCATAGGACAGCAGCAGCAAGTTCTTGCAGAACATCCAGAGGTCAGGATAAGGCCCACTAACTTTTTGATGTAAAAAGACATCAACTTTGGATGGTGCTGAAGGAATGAAGGATATAAAATCCAAGCCTTTTGCCTCATTGTGCAGGTGATTATCAGACTGCTGGGATATTGCATCACCTGTAATTACATTAATTACAGTAGATTAGATGCAGATCAACAATGTCAATACACAGAATCACATGTAGAATAGGAAAGTGATTTATAACCCAATTTTCCTATGATACCATAAATGTGCAATCATTTTAATTTAATCTTGAGATATCTCTAGGCTCATCAAAGAAAATATAACTGGGCTGATGCTTCTTTTCAAACACCAAGAGTCGGTCTTCTAAATACTGCTAAAATCTACGTGTTAACACTATTCAGTTCAGGGACGGATTATGGGTTGTGTGGGCCCCTGGGTAAAACGTTCGCGAGGCCCCCCCCCACCACCACCACCTGCACCACCACCACAACCACCACAAGTCAAGGGCCCTTGGCAGCCAAACACCCTCCCTATAGGGTCAGGGGACCTTGTAGGCAGAGGATCAAAGAATGTAGGCCCTCTAAAATAGACAAACGAAAATACATTGCTGATAAGCGTTGCAAATTGTTTTGGGCTTGGGGCCCACGGGCCCCCTGCACCCCAAGGGCCCCTGGGCAGCGGCCCCGCTAACCCGGTTTGTAATCCGTCCCTGATTCAGTTAGATGTGAAAAAAGAAAAGCATAATTTAAAAATAATATTCTGAACTATCCTATTCTTATCCTATGATTTACCAGCAGATATCCTGCCTGCCAACCGATTCTCCTGCGCAAACTTCTGCATGAGATTTCTCCTTTTCTGCTGGCAGTTATCTGGCTGGTGTGCATTTTGTTTGGGTCCAAGCACGTCATCTCATGTACAATCGAGTACTTCAGAGGGCATTTATCCAAGGCCTTTTTGCACATTTTTGAGAGCACAATCTGGCAATTTTTTTTAATCTGAAGGACACCAAGGTCACTTCCACTGCCTTTGGCTCCTGACTGTCTCTGACAAAAAGATGGTTTGTCAAATTTCCAGAATCTTTCTGCACACTCAGCCCAAGGTTAACACTACCTCAGCTGTACATATCAAACCAGCTCAAACTCCATGTTATTCACATATTTTTTACTTCACAATTGTTTGATACATTTGTATGTAAAGATACCAGTGAATTCACAGAAGTCCCACCTTGATGACAGCCATTCCTATATCCACCTCCTTTGGACTGAGCCAGAGTTTTTGCCTGTACAACAGCTGTACATGTTGCTACACAACACTTAAACATTCTATTTCCTCAATGAACTATTTTTTTTGCAGCAAAAGCCATGAAGCAGCAATAAAATCTTTAAAATATGCTTACCAATAAATATGGTTCTCCCATTTAAACACATGTAAAGATAAACCATGGATATTTAAAAATCATGGGTTCGTTAATGAGTTTAAATGTTATTGAATGGCTTACCTTAAACTTCTCCAGTAAGTCTTCAGCGGTGGAGTGGCTCATGTACTGTGATCCCAGAACCAGGACTGCACTCGAGAGCCATTCTCATAATTCACCCAATACCTGACATGCACATCCAGTTGTTTTCTTTTGATGGTCAGCAGGCTGTCTCTGGCCATGTCTCGTCATTGTGTATCATGGACAGTAAGAGGGGGATCAATAGAGTGTTGTTATTATAACGTCTAAAAAGTCTGTCGATAAATCAATAAGAAAATAAATGAAGTCGTTTTCGCGAACACGCGAACAGGGGCCGGACCGACTGTAGGGGGCGTGGCCAGAGACAGCCATAGCTGTCAAGTCTCCCGTTTTGGCCGGGAAACTACCGTATTTTACTTCTCTTTCCCGCCGTCCTCCCGTATTAGTATTTTCCCGTAAATCTCCCTTATATTATATAGTTGCTGGATAGTGTAGTGGTAAGATCGCCGCCTTTCACACGGGAGACCGGGGTTCGAATCCCGGTTGTGGCCAAAAATATATTTTATATATTTTATATATTTATATTTATATTTATATTATATTTTATATAATTTATATTATTTTATATTTCCTGTCTTAAAATGTAAGGGATACTGGAGCCTGGTTGCGGTGGTGGGATGGCTCACGGCGGGTGCCGGAAAATTTCCTTTATTTTCAAATCACATTTATTTTCTTATTGATTTATCGACAGACTTTTTAGACGTTATAATAACAACCCCCTCTTACTGTCCATGATACACAATGACGAGACACATGTTCACTAATGACGAGAACTATTCTATTTTTCATGCCGGGGGTCCCATTTACAAATCTTGTTCTTGTTCTCTGCTTTCTCCTTTCTCGTTCCCGTCACACCAGATGCATGAGAGATGGAAACCTGGGATATTCAGTCGAATCAGATCAAATATGATGCTAAGTTAGTACTAAGTTAAAATATGTTCCGCACTTGTAACATGCACCCATGATTTGGAACAGCAGCATACCTGTCAAGGTTTGGATTATGAAAATAAAGGAAATTTTCCGGCACCCGCCGTGAGCCATCCCACCACCGCAACCAGGCTCCAGTATCCCTTACATTTTAAGACAGGAAATATAAAATAATATAAATTATATAAAATATAATATAAATATAAATATATAAAATATATGGTCAGCAGGCTGTCTCTGGCCACGCCCCCTACAGTCGGTCCGGCCCCTGTTCGCGAAAACGACTTCATTTATTTTCTTATTGATTTATCGACAGACTTTTTAGACGTTATAATAACAACACTCTATTGATTACTGTCCACGATACACACGTTCACTAATGACGAGAACTATTCTATTTTTCTCTTATTATTAAATTATTAAATTATTTTTATCTTTCTCCTTTCTCGTTCCCGTAGATATATATTATTATACGGAGATTTACGGAGTCTTCAAAGACGGTCCGGCTCCAGGATCACTGTTGCTGTGGTGTAGATCAGCTGATCTGTAGTAGTCTTCTACGTACATCTTCTAGTAGACCTTCTGAGGGTACTTCACGCATTCGGAGGGTCCAGGTTTCCAGCTTAGCTTATTTCTTATTTCTCAGGTCAGCTGCTCTTGTATTCAGCCTACTAATATATATGTATATGTATATATGTATGTATGTATATAATATATGTATGTATATAATCTCGGAATGTGGGGATGATGATATCTCCCCCCTGACCTGTCGTCCTGGCTCCCCCTTGTCGTAGCAATCGTGTTGTACCTCATCAATCTCTAGTTGTGATAGCAGTTGTTTCTGGCCACAACCGGGATTCGAACCCCGGTCTCCCGTGTGAAAGGCGGCGATCTTACCACTACACTATCCAGCAACTATATAATATAATATATATATATATATATATATTATAAAATAAATGAAGTCGTTTTCGCGAACACGCAAACTGTACAAATTGCTAGACATAAAACACAGGACTGGCAACTGTGGTACGTTTTAACACCTTGATAAAAAACTTAAAATCCATAGTAAGTAGGACAACCTCATAGAACCTTTACTAGTCATTGTTCAGAAGATTAACACGGATTAAAAACCATTACTATGAAAGCACGCTAATCAGTTAAGTTGATTATGTGGAGAGAGAGAAAAAAAACTGTCTTTGAAAAAGATCAACCATAGAACGAAGCTGCAGCATTGACACCCCCTAGTGGTGATTTGAAGATAGTTCTGTCTGTAGCAGCTAAGCAGTAGATTTGGCGTCAGGTGCCATGACAAACTCAGTGCTGCTCGGTTTGAACGGCAGAAGCACAAAAATAAAGGGGGCATCTACTGCACGCCCCCCACCCTTGAAAATGGTACAAATTATCATGCAACAGTTTTCTTAAGTAAGTCTTTTTGGGCGTCTGCAGAAACCTCCACGATGCGATTGCCCTGATTAAGAAGTGCGCAGCGGATACAATTTGGGATGCATCGTTCATCCGATTTATTAATATATAATTATTAGTATGTCTATATTATTTTAGAAACGTTACTTGACGAATATTTTTCATTGAGATTGATTCCCCGTTTAAAATTTTGGTGACACTTCATATTTTTTAAGAGAGACAGACAATTTGACGCATGCAATTTGCAGAAATATGTTGTGCCGCTATAAAGTACACAGGCAGCATGACAAACATAAGTACTCACTGAAGCCACGACATACGCCCGGCTGGCCCCAGCGGTACCCCTAAGAAGAAGGCTTTTTTCACAACCCACGACCATCACGAGGGCAAAAAAAACTGAATAGCCTAGAATTTAGTTAATTACAAGGCACATATTTATTGGAGCAAGAGCTCTAACATAAAACTACCTTGTAATTATAAAGTATTATGGCTGTGAACAATGTACAAACAGGCACAGAAAGTAAAATACTCCAAAAATGCAAAGAACCTAAATATTTTTGTTTCCACCGATTCACTCTTGATGTGTTAGGAGTCACAGTTCAGTAGCCTATTCTTCAGTATCTGCATTTAAGACCACCAACTGCTCTTTCTCCTCCTTCGCTCGTCGGCTCAGAGTATTGGACTTGGTAAGTAATGTTGCCCTTTTGGTTCCAGCAGCACTCTCTGCTTCCTCTGCCATGTGCTCAGCATCCTTTTGTAAACTCTCACATACACTTTCCAGTGAGACTCTCTTCCTCTTGAGTTCCTCAAGTTTTCTTTTTTGCTTTTCGCTCATCTTTCACCTTTGGTCAGAGGCGCTTTGGTTGCTCCCCCACACACTCTGACATGGTCGCATATAAGCCTCTGTGCAACAACTGTTTCCTCTGATAAGTTGCAGGTCTCCACCTCTATTCGTTCCACTTCGGCTTGCCCATAGGACAGCAGCAGCAAGTTCTTGCAGAACATCCAGAGGTCAGGATAAGGCCCACTAACTTTTTGATGTAAAAAGACATCAACTTTGGATGGTGCTGAAGGAATGAAGGATATAAAATCCAAGCCTTTTGCCTCATTGTGCAGGTGATTATCAGACTGCTGGGATATTGCATCACCTGTAATTACATTAATTACAGTAGATTAGATGCAGATCAACAATGTCAATACACAGAATCACATGTAGAATAGGAAAGTGATTTATAACCCAATTTTCCTATGATACCATAAATGTGCAATCATTTTAATTTAATCTTGAGATATCTCTAGGCTCATCAAAGAAAATATAACTGGGCTGATGCTTCTTTTCAAACACCAAGAGTCGGTCTTCTAAATACTGCTAAAATCTACGTGTTAACACTATTCAGTTCAGGGACGGATTATGGGTTGTGTGGGCCCCTGGGTAAAACGTTCGCGAGGCCCCCCCCCACCACCACCACCTGCACCACCACCACAACCACCACAAGTCAAGGGCCCTTGGCAGCCAAACACCCTCCCTATAGGGTCAGGGGACCTTGTAGGCAGAGGATCAAAGAATGTAGGCCCTCTAAAATAGACAAACGAAAATACATTGCTGATAAGCGTTGCAAATTGTTTTGGGCTTGGGGCCCACGGGCCCCCTGCACCCCAAGGGCCCCTGGGCAGCGGCCCCGCTAACCCGGTTTGTAATCCGTCCCTGATTCAGTTAGATGTGAAAAAAGAAAAGCATAATTTAAAAATAATATTCTGAACTATCCTATTCTTATCCTATGATTTACCAGCAGATATCCTGCCTGCCAACCGATTCTCCTGCGCAAACTTCTGCATGAGATTTCTCCTTTTCTGCTGGCAGTTATCTGGCTGGTGTGCATTTTGTTTGGGTCCAAGCACGTCATCTCATGTACAATCGAGTACTTCAGAGGGCATTTATCCAAGGCCTTTTTGCACATTTTTGAGAGCACAATCTGGCAATTTTTTTTAATCTGAAGGACACCAAGGTCACTTCCACTGCCTTTGGCTCCTGACTGTCTCTGACAAAAAGATGGTTTGTCAAATTTCCAGAATCTTTCTGCACACTCAGCCCAAGGTTAACACTACCTCAGCTGTACATATCAAACCAGCTCAAACTCCATGTTATTCACATATTTTTTACTTCACAATTGTTTGATACATTTGTATGTAAAGATACCAGTGAATTCACAGAAGTCCCACCTTGATGACAGCCATTCCTATATCCACCTCCTTTGGACTGAGCCAGAGTTTTTGCCTGTACAACAGCTGTACATGTTGCTACACAACACTTAAACATTCTATTTCCTCAATGAACTATTTTTTTTGCAGCAAAAGCCATGAAGCAGCAATAAAATCTTTAAAATATGCTTACCAATAAATATGGTTCTCCCATTTAAACACATGTAAAGATAAACCATGGATATTTAAAAATCATGGGTTCGTTAATGAGTTTAAATGTTATTGAATGGCTTACCTTAAACTTCTCCAGTAAGTCTTCAGCGGTGGAGTGGCTCATGTACTGTGATCCCAGAACCAGGACTGCACTCGAGAGCCATTCTCATAATTCACCCAATACCTGACATGCACATCCAGTTGTTTTCTTTTGATGGTCAGCAGGCTGTCTCTGGCCATGTCTCGTCATTGTGTATCATGGACAGTAAGAGGGGGATCAATAGAGTGTTGTTATTATAACGTCTAAAAAGTCTGTCGATAAATCAATAAGAAAATAAATGAAGTCGTTTTCGCGAACACGCGAACAGGGGCCGGACCGACTGTAGGGGGCGTGGCCAGAGACAGCCATAGCTGTCAAGTCTCCCGTTTTGGCCGGGAAACTACCGTATTTTACTTCTCTTTCCCGCCGTCCTCCCGTATTAGTATTTTCCCGTAAATCTCCCTTATATTATATAGTTGCTGGATAGTGTAGTGGTAAGATCGCCGCCTTTCACACGGGAGACCGGGGTTCGAATCCCGGTTGTGGCCAAAAATATATTTTATATATTTTATATATTTATATTTATATTTATATTATATTTTATATAATTTATATTATTTTATATTTCCTGTCTTAAAATGTAAGGGATACTGGAGCCTGGTTGCGGTGGTGGGATGGCTCACGGCGGGGTGCCGGAAAATTTCCTTTATTTTCAAATCACATTTATTTTCTTATTGATTTATCGACAGACTTTTTAGACGTTACACTCTATTGATCCCCCTCTTACTGTCCATGATACACAATGACGAGACACATGTTCACTAATGACGAGAACTATTCTATTTTTCATGCCGGGGGTCCCATTTACAAATCTTGTTCTTGTTCTCTGCTTTCTCCTTTCTCCTTTCTCGTTCCCGTCACACCAGATGCATGAGAGATGGAAACCTGGGATATTCAGTCGAATCAGATCAAATATGATGCTAAGTTAGTACTAAGTTAAAATATGTTCCGCACTTGTAACATGCACCCATGATTTGGAACAGCAGCATACCTGTCAAGGTTTGGATTTGAAAATAAAGGAAATTTTCCGGCACCCGCCGTGAGCCATCCCACCACCGCAACCAGGCTCCAGTATCCCTTACATTTTAAGACAGGAAATATAAAATAATATAAATTATATAAAATATAATATAAATATAAATATATAAAATATATGGTCAGCAGGCTGTCTCTGGCCACGCCCCCTACAGTCGGTCCGGCCCCTGTTCGCGAAAACGACTTCATTTATTTTCTTATTGATAGACTTTTTAGACGTTATAATAACATTGATTACTGTCCACGATACACACGTTCACTAATGACGAGAACTATTCTATTTTTCTCTTATTATTAAATTATTAAATTATTTTTATCTTTCTCCTTTCTCGTTCCCGTAGATATATATTATTATACGGAGATTTACGGAGTCTTCAAAGACGGTCCGGCTCCAGGATCACTGTTGCTGTGGTGTAGATCAGCTGATCTGTAGTAGTCTTCTACGTACATCTTCTAGTAGACCTTCTGAGGGTACTTCACGCATTCGGAGGGTCCAGGTTTCCAGCTTAGCTTATTTCTTATTTCTCAGGTCAGCTGCTCTTGTATTCAGCCTACTAATATATATGTATATGTATATATGTATGTATATAATATATGTATGTATATAATCTCGGAATGTGGGGGATGATGATATCTCCCCCCTGACCTGTCGTCCTGGCTCCCCCTTGTCGTAGCAATCGTGTTGTACCTCATCAATCTCTAGTTGTGATAGCAGTTGTTTCTGGCCACAACCGGGATTCGAACCCCGGTCTCCCGTGTGAAAGGCGGCGATCTTACCACTACACTATCCAGCAACTATATAATATAATATATATATATATATTATAAGGGAGATTTACGGGAAAATACTAATACGGGAGGACGGCGGGAAAGAGAAGTAAAATACGGTAGTTTCCCGGCCAAAACGGGAGACTTGACAGCTATGGTCAGCAGGCTGTCTCTGGCCACGCCCCCTACAGTCGGTCCGGCCCCTGGCTTTTCCAGCGTGTTCGCGAAAACGACGTCATTTATTTTCTTATTGATTTATCGACAGACCATCATACTTTTTAGACGTTATAATAACAACACTCTATTGATCCCCAAAGAGAGAAATTCTCTCCTTGCCTGCCCCCTCTTACTGTCCATGATACACAAGCACATTTGTAGAAAAACGTCAGCTTGGAAGCCAAGGCTGGACTTAACCTACTCTATTCTGGTATTCTGTTCTCCCAAGTAAGGCGTGGGTTCGAATCCAACTTCCGACAAAAGTTCTTCAATCGCTACAGCACAATTTGAGCCACTGATCGGCTTTAATTGCTTTGTTTTATTTTTGCGTTTCAGGCAAAACTACATAACACTTAAAGACACTTCGGGCATGCAAATGGAGAACGAAATTATAGTTATACCGAATCTCCCGGTCCGGCCCCTGTTCGCGTGTTCGCGAAAACGACTTCATTTATTTTCTTATTGATTTATCGACAGACTTTTTAGACGTTATAATAACAACACTCTATTGATCCCCAAAGAGAGAAATTCTCTCCTTGCCTGCCCCCTCTTACTGTCCATGATACACAAGCACATATGTAGAAAAACGTCAGCTTGGAAGCCAAGGCTGGACTTAACCTACTCTATTCTGGTATTCTGTTCTCCCAAGTAAGGCATCCCAAGTTCGAATCCAACTTCCGACAAAAGTTCTTCAATCGCTACAGCACAATTTGAGCCACTGATCGGCTTTAATTGCTTTGTTTTATTTTTGCGTTTCAGGCAAAACTACATAACACTTAAAGACACTACGGGCATGTAAATGGAGAACGAAATTATAGTTATAGCGAATCTCCTACACACAATACCAAGGTTACCGAACTTTGGTCAGCTGGCCGGAGTGAGACGTTCAATTCCCGTAAGATTTCTTTGCGCCAGCCTGAGAGTCTGAAAACACGTCACACCAGATGCATGAGAGATGGAAACCTGGGATATTCAGTCGAATCAGATCAAATATGATGCTAAGTTAGTACTAAGTTAAAATATGTTCCGCACTTGTAACATGCACCCATGATTTGGAACAGCAGCATACCTGTCAAGGTTTGGATTTGAAAATAAAGGAAATTTTCCGGCACCCGCCGTGAGCCATCCCACCACCGCAACCAGGCTCCAGTATCCCTTACATTTTAAGACAGGAAATATAAAATAATATAAATTATATAAAATATAATATAAATATAAATATAAATATATAAAATATATAAAATATATTTTTGGCCACAACCGGGATTCAAACCCCGGTCTCCCGTGTGAAAGGCGGCGATCTTACCACTACACTATCCAGCAACTATATAATATAAGGGAGATTTACGGGAAAATACTAATACGGGAGGACGGCGGGAAAGAGAAGTAAAATACGGTAGTTTCCCGGCCAAAACGGGAGACTTGACAGCTATGGTCAGCAGGCTGTCTCTGGCCATGTCTCGTCATTGTGTATCATGGACAGTAAGAGGGGGATCAATAGAGTGTTGTTATTATAACGTCTAAAAAGTCTGTCGATAAATCAATAAGAAAATAAATGAAGTCGTTTTCGCGAACACGCGAACAGGGGCCGGACCGACTGTAGGGGGCGTGGCCAGAGACAGCCATAGCTGTCAAGTCTCCCGTTTTGGCCGGGAAACTACCGTATTTTACTTCTCTTTCCCGCCGTCCTCCCGTATTAGTATTTTCCCGTAAATCTCCCTTATATTATATAGTTGCTGGATAGTGTAGTGGTAAGATCGCCGCCTTTCACACGGGAGACCGGGGTTCGAATCCCGGTTGTGGCCAAAAATATATTTTATATATTTTATATATTTATATTTATATTTATATTATATTTTATATAATTTATATTATTTTATATTTCCTGTCTTAAAATGTTAAGGGATACTGGAGCCTGGTTACGGTGGTGGGATGGCTCACGGCGGGTGCCGGAAAATTTCCTTTATTTTCAAATCACATTTATTTTCTTATTGATTTATCGACACACTTTTTAGACGTTATAATAACAACACTCTATTGATCCCCCTCTTACTGTCCATGATACACAATGACGAGACACATGTTCACTAATGACGAGAACTATTCTATTTTTCATGCCGGGGGTCCCATTTACAAATCTTGTTCTTGTTCTCTGCTTTCTCCTTTCTCGTTCCCGTCACACCAGATGCATGAGAGATGGAAACCTGGGATATTCAGTCGAATCAGATCAAATATGATGCTAAGTTAGTACTAAGTTAAAATATGTTCCGCACTTGTAACATGCACCCATGATTTGGAACAGCAGCATACCTGTCAAGGTTTGGATTTGAAAATAAAGGAAATTTTCCGGCACCCGCCGTGAGCCATCCCACCACCGCAACCAGGCTCCAGTATCCCTTACATTTTAAGACAGGAAATATAAAATAATATAAATTATATAAAATATAATATAAATATAAATATAAATATATAAAATATATGGTCAGCAGGCTGTCTCTGGCCACGCCCCCTACAGTCGGTCCGGCCCCTGTTCGCGTGTTCGCGAAAACGACTTCATTTATTTTATAATATATATATATATATTATATTATATTGTTGCTGGATAGTGTAGTGGTAAGATCGCCGCCTTTCACACGGGAGACCGGGGTTCGAATCCCGGTTGTGGCCAAAAATATATTTTATATATTTATATTTATATTTATATTATATTTTATATAATTTATATTATTTTATATTTCCTGTCTTAAAATGTAAGGGATACTGGAGCCTGGTTGCGGATGGCTCACGGCGGGTGCCGGAAAATTTCCTTTATTTTCAAATCCAAACCTTGACAGGTATGCTGCTGTTCCAAATCATGGGTGCATGTTACAAGTGCGGAACATATTTTAACTTAGTACTAACTTAGCATCATATTTGATCTGATTCGACTGAATATCCCAGGTTTCCATCTCTCATGCATCTGGTGTGACGTGTTTTCAGACTCTCAGGCTGGCGCAAAGAAATCTTACGGGAATTGAACGTCTCACTCCGGCCAGCTGACCAAAGTTCGGTAACCTTGGTATTGTGTGTAGGAGATTCGCTATAACTATAATTTCGTTCTCCATTTACATGCCCGTAGTGTCTTTAAGTGTTATGTAGTTTTGCCTGAAACGCAAAAATAAAACAAAGCAATTAAAGCCGATCAGTGGCTCAAATTGTGCTGTAGCGATTGAAGAACTTTTGTCGGAAGTTGGATTCGAACTTGTGATGCCTTACTTGGGAGAACAGAATACCAGAATAGAGTAGGTTAAGTCCAGCCTTGGCTTCCAAGCTGACGTTTTTCTACATATGTGCTTGTGTATCATGGACAGTAAGAGGGGGCAGGCAAGGAGAGAATTTCTCTCTTTGGGGATCAATAGAGTGTTGTTATTATAACGTCTAAAAAGTATGATGGTCTGTCGATAAATCAATAACAATATCAATGAAGTCAATGTTTATCTAAAGGAATCAGAATTCAGGAAAAGCCAGGGGCCGGACCGAGTGTAGGGGGCGTGGCCAGAGACAGCCTGCTGACTGTTCCAAATCATGGGTGCATGTTACAAGTCCGGAACATATTTTAACTTAGTACTAACTTAGCATCATATTTGATCTGATTCGACTGAATATCCCAGGTTTCCATCTCTCATGCATCTGGTGTGACGTGTTTTCAGACTCTCAGGCTGGCGCAAAGAAATCTTACGGGAATTGAACGTCTCACTCCGGTCAGCTGACCAAAGTTGGTAACCTTGGTATTGTGTGTAGGAGATTCGGTATAACTATAATTTCGTTCTCCATTTACATGCCCGTAGTGTCTTTAACCGGCTGCACAAACTGGATCCGCCTCCATTACGACACAACTTTGCCCTTATTGGCTTAAGAATTTAGTCACATACATGACGTATATCTGCTATTTCTCCCGAGAAGCAGGTAAAGCAGTGGTAACTGCTTTGTAGTTAATTTACCTGGTAAAATTAAGTTTAAATAAATGATATAAATACTGTAATAGTACTCGTGAGCTTTGTTTATTTGTTATTAGTTATTGTAATGTTGCGCTGCTTTATTTGTTTAATCGTCTAGTCTGTGGAGACATTCAAGTTAATCAAATAAGAATTGCACTGTACACTGTACATGACCATAAAAACTTTGTATCCTTGAAATAAATGTTTTTGATCTTTTCCTTGGCAGTTATCTTTTTACACAGGGCCTCTATGTACACGATAGTTTTTTTTTTCACGACTAACAGTATGGATCAGGAGTTGGTTATTGTAAAAGAAGTAATGTGCATGCAGGTGATATTTGTATAGATTTATCCACACCCTTGTAGCAGTGCTGCCATTGCAGTCAGATCTCGCAAACTAGGAGTATTAGTTGTCTTTATTTCTCTTTATTTCTTGACGCCAACCCTCTCCATTAATCCGGGCTTGGGACTGGCACCTACCTGAGCTGGCTTGCTCCCTTAAGTGGCTGGGTTAGGCTAAACTATATATATATATTTACCAAGACTACAATAAAACATCTCGAAATGTGTAGTCTAGCAAAACGCAGTTTAAAGAAGGTAGCCTACCTGGCGAAATTGCAAACAAATTAAGGGCGTTAGGCAGCCTTTAGATCCTACCCATCATGCACTGCAGTTTTTTGCTAATTCCTCAAATGGAAAACTGTCCATCCATCCATCCATCCATTTTCCAAACCGCTTATCCTACTGGATCGCGGGGGGTCTGGAGCCTATCCCGGAAGCAATGGGCACGAGACAGGGAACAACTCAGGATGGCGGGCCAGCCCATCGCAGGGCACACTCACACACTATTCACTCACGCATACACTCCTATGGGCAATTTAGCAACTCCAATTAGCCTCAGCATGTTTTTGGACTGTGGGGGAAACCAGAGTACCCGGAGGAAACCCCACGATGACATGGGTAGAACATGCAAACTCCACACACATGTGACCCAGGTGGAGACTCGAACCCGGGCCCTAGAGGTGTGAGGCAACAGTGCTAACCACTGCACCACCATGCTGCCCCCTAAATGGAAAACCATTAAATACAAAAGGAAAACAAAAGTGCTGTAAGACTGTATACTTATGTGTATGTTAGTAAAGGCTGTAGCTGACACAACGGACCCCACTAATTAGAAAGGGGTAATTGTACACATGTGGCATCCAGTATGTTCTTCTATAACAGTTTTTAAAAAAAAAAAAAAACTCACATTACACAAATTGGCACTATCAAAACGAGGATTATGGGGAAAATGGGGACTGTGATGGAGATTACATACACGTAGGCATGGTATTTAGTTTTTTTTAATCTGGTCACCTTCCAGAGTAATTGTAAACTAAAACCATCTTCACCCTATTTGATTCTTTATAAATGGACAATCAGTCGTGCAGTAAATGGGGGTATAGAGAGACACAGAGCTTGTCTAACAAGAAACCCTGGGAAGCTAACATTAATAGGGTGGGTATGGATAGCAAAACCATTGATACAGATTACAGATTTATATCTCACCTGAACCCTGGCGGGCTCCGTGCCAATAGGGGTTGGGATTAGGGTTAGTTAACTTAAGTAGTAATATTGATGTGTATATTCTCCTATTCTCCAGTCAGTGAATCGTGAAACGTAATGTTAATATGTTTCTATACCTATATGTTCTGCTTAAAAACCCATAATGGCAAGCACAGTGTTTAGACATTCTGTTACTTAGACTAGTAAACACTAAGATCCTTCAGCTTTCAATTAACCTGACACAACAGTCTAAACAACAAATGTGTGCCATGTCATTTGTCATCTTTACATCTTGTATCCTTTATATGGTAATTGGATTTTCAAGGTGGAATTGCAGGTCGATCATTTTAAGGATCTAGATGTAAACCTCCCTGGTGTTGCTTTAATATTTTTTTTGCACAATTTGCTTCACACACTTCCTCCAGCAGAGAAGCTTACAATACTACACCCCACCAAATGACTGGATGATGCCTTTTTATTTAAGGTCTGGCTGTGAGCCTCGATTACCGATACACTATCTTCAGGCTCCTGCCGGGATCAGTCAGTATGGTGGACCTTTGGAGGAATGGGTACAAAACCATCAGGAAAGTTTGCAGGTGCTTCAAGAGTATGTGAAGGCTTAGTTGGAGGAACAAGCCACACCACGAAATCGGAAACACAATGAGTTGGTTAATGATTAGGGGTTTGATGAAGGTCAGCTGGTGTGTTTGCGGAACCATGTTCGAGGTAAAATACAGGATCATTGGGATGCCTGTTTGTATATGGTAGTTCGGTGTCCCCAAGATCAGGGTGCAGTTTACTCTGCAACTCCAATGGAGGGGGACGGGGTTGTCCGTCAAGTTCACCGAACAGAGTTGCGTCCAGTACCACAGGGGGTTGTTATGTCAGGGGAAGATGTTCTGGTAATGTCTCCTGAGTCTGGGTTGCCCACAGGGGCAACAGAAATGGAATCGGATGAGGACTCTGTGGTTTTACGGGGACAGGGCTGGTGGGAGGGGTCGCAATAGAGCATCCACAAGTAGGCCTCGTATAATGGAGGAGGTTATGTCCCCCCCGAGGTGTAGAGACCAGTTAAACGTTCGGTGAGGTCCACCACTGGTCATCATACCAACCCTTATAAGTTACCACGGTCAGTGAATGATCGTTCGGTTGGGGAGGAAGACCAGTGGTTTGGGGATAGAATTCTTAGCTGTGATCGTTGGGTCATCAATTTCATTTTGGGGGATGGATTGTAGCCAGGCAATTATAGGCAGGTATAGGAACTGCAGTTCGGACTGGAGGCATAGCCGGGGCGAGATGGCTGTGCATGTTCCGATGGTAGGGCATATTGGCAAAGGAGCAGGCACGGGAAAGACAGGCAGGGTCCTGATAGATTTGGTGGAGCATCGGCGGGCATATTGAATTTGCAGTGTAGCAGCCTTTCTGTTTGCTTGTTTCAGGGGTGAACAATCTTATCCGCAAAGGGCCGGTGTGTATGCAGGTTTTCGCTGCAACTCCCTAATTAGATTTCTAATTAGAGGACTGATTAGCTGAAGAGTCCTCATACCTGGTTTTGAAGAGCTGACCTAAAGGTTACCCCAAAAACCTGTTTTTTTTTTGTTTGAATGGGGCAGTGAGTCATGGGGTAAACTACTGTTCTTTAGGGGTTTTCAAGGTGGAATTACGGGTCGATAATTTTAAGGATCAGGTTGTAAACCTCCCTGGTGTTGCTTTAATATGTTTTATCTGAGGTTGTATCGTGTATTATCAAGTCAGCCGGCTTAGTGGCCTCGGGAGCGGGGTTTAGTGGGAGCAGCTGGCTAGTTTTATTTTCTTTTTTGTTTGTGTCTTTTTCTTTGTTGTATGTATATTTTGGGTTCATTATTAGGCAGGCTGGGCCTTTTGGCACCTGTAGTCTGGGTGCTGGATTGCCCATAGGGGTCTTTTTTATTGCTGTGATTTGCTGTGTCATTCACTAGTGTGATTTGTGCTGGATGTGTTTTTAAGGTTGTGCTGTGGCGTGTACCTGAGCAAACTTTGGGCAACCTGTTCTCTTGTTGGCTTTATTGACAAAGGGTGGATTAGTCTAATTACGGCCTGCTACAAATAGCTGCATATAACGTATAAAAAAAATCACCTTATGGGTGCTCCGTAGGGTAGCAAGATCTTGAGTTTTTTTTACAGTACTCGGGTACGTTTTAAAATTTTCGACCAATCAGCAAACATTATTCTGACAGCATAGCTGGGAAACCAATGAAAAGTGAGTGCAACGTTCTAGAACTTGACTTCGGGTTGACGCTCCCTATAAAAGAGCTGGGTACTGCTTCAAGGCGTTCAGTTGGCGCTACCTCCTGATAGAGTAGCACTGTACGGCTCTTGTTCCGTAAAACAACATCAAAAGGATGAAAAAAAAAACAATATTTAAAGAAGACGAAAAAAATCAATTTTTAAAGAAGACGAAAAAAACATCGTCTAAAAAAATAAGCCAAAAAAATAATATCCGAAGAAGGAAAAACATGCAAAGTAAAAAAAAACAAACAAAAATAAAAAACAATATCCAAAGAAGAAGGAAAAAAACATCCAAAGGGAGAAAAGAAGAACTGAAGGGCCAACGAGGTAGGAGGAAATACAAATTTCGTTTCAGCACCGTTGGAGTGCCAAGCCGTGAAAAGCATTTGGCCAGAAGACAAGGTAAGTGTTGTATCTGTTATTTTAAAACAGCACTTTTCAAAATGCTGCTTTATAATCGTTTGAGATCGTTAGCCAGTGTGACAGCTGAAGGCTTTTTGAGTTTACCAACATAAAGTTTTATTTCTGTATTAGGACATTGTCAGGAACAATGATGTGTTCATCGCTATGATGTGGTCAAAAAGCGATGCATTGAATCTTAGAAACATTTGTGATTTTTCAAACGATGCTTTTCCTTTTATTTAATCAGTAAAATTTCCATCGGTTTTATATAGTGCCCCTTGAAATATGTCTTTAGCTCATTTTCCGGGCATTTTACTAGAATGCATCCTGAGAAATACACAAGCTCTGCTGCATTTCCGTGCCTCGATGTTTAGTGCCGAGTATAATTGTTGCAGTTGCCTTTTATATATTCCATGAGACCTGTTGGTACCAAGAGAAGTGTGAGACTGTCAGGGTGAATTTATCATACAATCGCACGCATAAATACCTGAGGGTTGCCAGTCCTTTTGCGTTGTTACAGGAGGACTAGAGCTGACGAGTGTGTTTCTACACACTATCAAGGGCATTGTAGTACAGTTTTCTCAGGTGGGAGAATGCTGCCGATCTCCTATTTGACAATACAGCCCTTGATATATTAGAATATTACAGAACTAGAAGCCTTTTGCAAGGAAGAATGTGAGAAAATCCCAAGTACAAGAACTGAAAGCCTTTCAGCTGGCTATAAGAAGCGCTTGTAAGCTGTGATATCTGGCAGAGGAGGTGTTACTAAGTACTGATTACGTAGGGTGCCCAAACTTTTGCAGAGTGCCATAATAATGTTTTTATTTTGTAATTTTGTTCAATTTATGGCATAAAAAGTAACTATTCATCAATGTTTGCTGAAAATATTGTGTATTTTTCCCCCAGTTCCTAAAGAGACTGTATTAACTGATATTGTTGCTTTTGTAATTGAAAAGATGTTATTTGTCAAGGGGTGCCAAACCTTTGCATAAGACTGTACACAGTGTGTGTATGTGTTTATGTGAGTGTGTGTCTGTGTGTGTGTGTGTATATATATATATGTGTGTGTGTGTATATATTTCTGTATATGCATGTGTATATATATATTTATATATAGTTCACACACATTCAAACTTATTTGAATACACATTCAAAATTATTTTTATTATTATTATTTTCGTTTTTTTTTTTTTTTTGTGTTTTAAAATTTTTTATTTTTGCAATGGAAATAAAAATAAAGCAGTCCTCCGTAGAGGAGGGGTGGTGGAGGGAATATATATATATATATACATATATATAAAATAATTGTCACACAACTGGGGTGACATGCCTATCCTGCTCACCCAATTTTAGTGCACTTTAGTTATGCATAATGACCTTCTAGTCTCGATACACCCATATATATATATGTATATATATATATAGTTTTTTTTGTTTTTTTTTTTGCAATAGACAATAAAAATAACGCAGTTCTCCATAAAGGAGGGATGGTGGATGGAATATATATATACATATATATAAAATAATTGTCACACAACTTGGGTGACATGCCTTGCCTGCTCACCCAATTTTAGTGCAACTTAGTTATCCATAATGACCAACTAGTCTCGATACACCCATAAATATATATGTATATATATATAGTTTTTTTTGTTTTTTTTTTGCAATAGACAATAAAAATAACGCAGTTCTCCATAAAGGAGGGATGGTGGATGGAATATATATATACATATATATAAAATAATTGTCACACAACTTGGGTGACATGCCTTGCCTGCTCACCCAATTTTAGTGCAACTTAGTTATCCATAATGACCAACTAGTCTCGATACACCCATATATATATATATATATATGTACATATATATATAGTTTTTTTATTAGCAATAGAAAAGAAAAATAACGCAGTTCTCTGTAAAGGAGGGATGGTGGATGGAATATATATATATATATATATACATTTATATAAAATAATTGTCACACAACCTGGGTGACATGCCTTGCCTGCTCACCCAATTTTAGTGCACTTTAGTTATCCATAATGACCATCTAGTCTCGATACACCCATGAATATATATGTATATATATATATAGTTTTTCTGTTTTTTTTTTGCAATAGACAATAAAAATAACGCAGTTCTCCGTAAAGGAGGGATGGTGGATGGAATATGTATATGCATATATATAAAATAATTGTCACACAACCTGGGTGACATGCCTTGCCTGCTCACCCAATTTTAGTGCACCTTAGTTATCCATACTGACCATCTAGTCTCGACACACCCATATATATATATATATATATATATATATATATATATATATATATATATATATATATATATGTATATATATAGATATTTTTTCTTTTTCTTGTGTTTTTTTTTCGCAATGGATATTAAAAATAAAGCAGTCCTCCGTAAAGGAGGGGTGGTGGAGGGAATATATATATACATATATATATAAAATAATTGTCACACAACCTGGGTGACATGCCTTGCCTGCTCACCCAATTTTAGTGCAACTTAGTTATCCATAATGACCAACTAGTCTCGATACACCCATATATATATATATATATGTACATATATATAGTTTTTTTATTAGCAATAGAAAAGAAAAATAACGCAGTTCTCCGTAAAGGAGGGATGGTGGATGGAATATATATATATATATATATATATATATATATATATATATATATATATATATATATACATTTATATAAAATAATTGTCACACAACCTGGGTGACATGCCTTGCCTGCTCACCCAATTTTAGTGCACTTTAGTTATCCATACTGACCATCTAGTCTCGACACACCCATATATATATATATATATATATATATATATATGTATATATATATAGATATTTTTTCTTTTTCTTGTGTTTTTTTTTCGCAATGGATATTAAAAATAAAGCAGTCCTCCGTAAAGGAGGGATGGTGGATGGAATATATATATAAAATAATTGTCACACAACCGGGGTGACATGCCTTGCCTGCTCACCCAATTTTAGTGCACCTTAGTTATTCATAATGACCATCTAGTCTCGATACACCCATAAATATATATGTGTCACGGGAAGGCTCGGGTGGACAGGCGATCGTGCGGGCGGTGGTTCAGAAAACCAGGCAGACGAGCAGGATCGGGGTAATCGGGGTTTATTCGGGACAAGGAGACACGGGAGGCGAGGGACCACCAACACCATGTGCACAGATCACGTAATGACGGACCACGATCACAGGCAAGACTCAGACTTAAATACACAGGACTGATCACGGTAATCGGACATAGGTGGAAACAATCAGGGAAACACACGTTGGCAAGCAGGGGGGCGTGGCACACATGAGGAGCCGACGAGCAGGGCATGACAGAACCCCCCCCCAAAGGCGCGCTTCACCGGGCGCGCCAGGGAGGAGGCGACAGACGGAACACGGGAACCCGGACCTGGAACCAAACGGAACAATCACCGAAGCACAGGAAACAAAACGGAGACGCAGAACACGGCAAGGGACAAGACGTAAGACAGGACCTGACAAAGGGCAGGGAACGCAGAGAGACAGACTAGAAAGGGCGGAACAGAGGGAACAGGCGGAACAAAAGGAGCGGGAGTGACGGGAGGGAACGACGGGAAACCAGGAACCGAGCGGGGCAGAACAAAGGGACCAGGAACAGAGGACGGCGGGACAAAGGCAGGAGGCGGAACAAAGACAGGCGGGATAGGGGCAGGAAAGGGAGAGAAGGAGGGGGAACCAAGGGGAGCCCGTGGGAGCCCCAGCGGGCGACGGGAGGCAGCCGGAGGGGCCGCAGGCGGCCGGGAGGCCGGAGCCGGAGGGGACCTCGGAGGGGCCGAGGAGCCAGGGCGAGGGACCCGCGGAGGGGCCAGGGAGGGAGCAGGAGGGAGCACCGGGGAAGGGGACGAGGGAGTAGGAAGGGGCCAGGGCGAAGGCCCGGAGGAGGGGGGAGCCGCAGCAGGCGGCGACGTCCGGGAAAGGGCCGGAGGTAAGGGCCCCGCAGGCGACCGAGGAGCCGCCGTCGGGGAACCCCCAGGCGACCGACCAGGACCCAGAGAGGGGAGCGAGGCAGGGCGACGAGGCACCGGAGAGGGACCTGCAGGCGACAGCCGACCCGGAGGGCCAGGACCCGCAGGCGCCAACCGAGCCCCAGCGCAGGCGAGGGAGGGCGAGCCAGGGGGCAGGGCGGGCGGGACCCCAGCCCTGCGTCTGTGTCCCCTTCCCCTGCGGGACACAGACAAGCCGACCCTAGTTCGGGGTCGATCTCGCCGGGGCGAGGGACAAGGGGCCACGAGTTCCGTCCCCGAGGGGTCCCATTCCAGCTCCTCCGCCTCCGAAGAGGGAGGAGCCAAGATGGAGTTGTCCAGGACCACCTCGGGGACTAGGACAGGGACTGGAGCTGCTGCAGGCGGAGGGGGCGCCTCTGGAGCTGCTGCAGGCGGAGGGGGCGCCTCTGGAGCTGCTGCAGGCGGAGGGGGCGCCTCTGGAGCTGCTGCAGGCGGAGGGGGCGCCTCTGGAGCTGCTGCAGGCGGAGGGGGCGCCTCTGGAGCTGCTGCAGGCGGAGGGGGCGCCTCTGGAGCTGCTGCAGGCGGAGGGGGCGCCTCTGGAACTGCTGCAGGCGGAGGGGGCGCCTCTGGAGCTGCTGCATGCCGCCGGGGCGCCGGGACAGGAACACGGTCAGGTCGCCGGGGCGCCGGGACAGGAACACGGTCAGGCCGCGGGGGGGGCGCCTGCCCGGGAACTGGAGCGTGGTCAGGAACTGGAGCGTGGTCAGGAACTGGAGCGTGGTCAGGAACTGGAGCGCGGTCAGGAACTGGAGCGCGGTCAGGAACTGGAGGTGGCTGCAGTGGGGGCACCTGCCCTGGAGCTGCAGCAGGTGGCTGCAGTGGGGGCGCCTGCCCGGGAGCTGCAGCAGGCGGCTGCAGAGGGGGTGCCTCTGCAGGAACTGGAGCACGGTCAGGAACTGGAGCGCGGTCAGGAACTGGAGCGCGGTCAGGAACTGGAGGTGGCTGCAGTGGGGGCGCCGGCCCGGGAGCTGCAGCAGGCGGCTGCAGAGGGGGCGCCTGCCCTGGAGCTGCAGGTGGCTGCAGTGGGGGCACCTGCCCTGGAGCTGCAGCAGGTGGCTGCAGTGGGGGCGCCTGCCCGGGAGCTGCAGCAGGCGGCTGCAGAGGGGGTGCCTCTGCAGGAACTGGAGCGCAGTCAGGAACAGGAGCTGGCTGCAGTGGGGGCGCCAGCCCGGAAGCTGCAGCAGGCGGCTGCAGTGGGGGCGCCTCTGCAGGAACAGGAGCACGGTCAGGAACAGGAGCTGGCTGCAGTGGGGGCGCCTGCCCGGGAGCTGCAGCAGGTGGCTGCAGTGGGGGCGCCTGCCCGGGAGCTGCAGCAGGCGGTTGCAGAGGGGGCGCCTCTGCAGGAACAGGAGCACGGTCAGGAACAGGAGCTGGCTGCAGTGGGGGCGCCTGCCCGGGAGCTGCAGCAGGTGGCTGCAGTGGGGACACCTGCCCGGGAGCTGCAGCAGGCGGCTGCAGAGGGGGCGCCTCTGCAGGAACTGCTCTCCGGAGAGAGATCAGCTTCCGGAGATCCTCGGCCAACCTCTCAAGGTCACTCAGAGGCGAGGTAGGGGAGAACGCGGCGAAAGCCTCCGGGAAGCCCCGTGTGGCAGGTTCCTCCATCATCCTCCAGTACAGCCCCTGGAGGGCAAAGAACCGATTGGCGATGGCCAGGGGCTCACTCGGGACCTCCAGCCGGGACGCAGCGCATGGGGGAGGCAGCGGCGAAGGAGGCGACTTGGGCTGGGGGGCTGTAGCAGGCAGAGCGGTTGCCTGCTCGGCCTGAGCAGGGGCTGCAGGCACAGGGGTTGCCTGCTCGGCCTGAGCAGGGGCTGCAGGCACAGGGGTTGCCTGCTCGGCCTGAGCAGGGGCTGCAGGCACAGGGGTTGCCTGCTCGGCCTGAGCAGGGGCTGCAGGCACAGGGGTTGCCTGCTCGGCCTGAGCAGGGGCTGCAGGCACAGGGGTTGCCTGCTCGGCCTGAGCAGGGGCTGCAGGCACAGGGGTTGCCTGCTCGGCCTGAGTAGGGGCTGCAGGCAAGTGCTGTGGGGAAGCTCGCCCGGGAACTGCAGACCGTCGTCGTGGGGGCGCTCGCCCGGGAACTGCAAGGGACTGCAACGGGGTTGCCTCAGGAGCGGCTGCAGCAGGCGAAGACGGGAGCGGCTGCGCGAGCGGCGCAGGCGGCTGCGCAGGCGGCTGCGCGAGCGGCGTAGGCGGCCGCGTGGGAGCAAAGTCCGAGGGCGGCGGCTGCGTGGGCGGCAAGAGCAGAGGGAGCTCCTCAGGATCACCAGCTGGGAAGGAGGCGGGGACGAGAGCGCACGCCCCTAGGACGATCGTCCGGGCGACCGTCTGCTTCTTCCTCCTTCTCCGCGTCACCGTCAGGGGGGTAGGCTGCGCACTGTCCGAGAAAGCGGACGGCGGGAGGATGGTCCCCGGTTCGCGTGGCGCAACCCACCGCTCTTTACGGAGCTCGGCCACCCGCTGGAAGTTACCGCGCACCTCTTCCGCGAGGTGCGCGTCCCTTTCCAGGGACAGCCGATCCAGGATGTCCCAGCTCCGGCTGATGAGATCCCAGGCCGGGGGATCTTCCCGGATGCCGGGCTGGGCGATCCAAAATAGCAGCTGATCGACGTAACTGCGGTAGTCCTCCACAGTTACGGAAGCTGCTTGTTCGTGGTCCGTCATTCTGTCACGGGAAGGCTCGGGTGGACAGGCGATCGTGCGGGCGGTGGTTCAGAAAACCAGGCAGACGAGCAGGATCGGGGTAATCGGGGTTTATTCGGGACAAGGAGACACGGGAGGCGAGGGACCACCAACACCATGTGCACAGATCACGTAATGACGGACCACGATCACAGGCAAGACTCAGACTTAAATACACAGGACTGATCACGGTAATCGGACATAGGTGGAAACAATCAGGGAAACACACGTTGGCAAGCAGGGGGGCGTGGCACACATGAGGAGCCGACGAGCAGGGCATGACAATATGTATATATATATAGTTTTTTTATTAGCAATAGAAAAGAAAAATAACGCAGTTCTCCGTAAAGGAGGGATGGTGGATGGAATATATATATATATATATACATTTATATAAAATAATTGTCACACAACCTGGGTGACATGCCTTGCCTGCTCACCCAATTTTAGTGCACTTTAGTTATCCATAATGACCATCTAGTCTCGATACACCCATGAATATATATGTATATATATATATATATATATATATATATATATATATATATATATATATATATATAGTTTTTCTGTTTTTTTTTTGCAATAGACAATAAAAATAACGCAGTTCTCCATAAAGGAGGGATGGTGGATGGAATATGTATATGCATATATATAAAATAATTGTCACACAACCTGGGTGACATGCCTTGCCTGCTCACCCAATTTTAGTGCACCTCAGTTATCCATACTGACCATCTAGTCTCGACACACCCATATATATATATATATATATATATATATATATATATATATATATATATATATATATATATATATGTATATATATATAGATATTTTTTCTTTTTCTTGTGTTTTTTTTTCGCAATGGATATTAAAAATAAAGCAGTCCTCCGTAAAGGAGGGGTGGTGGAGGGAATATATATATACATTTATATAAAATAATTGTCACACAACTGGGGTGACATGCCTTGCCTGCTCACCCAATTTTAGTGCACCTTAGTTATCCATAATGACCAACTAGTCTCGATACACCCATAAATATATATGTGTATATATATATATATATATAGTTTTTTTGTGTTTTTTTTTGCAATAGACAATAAAAATAACGCAGTTCTCCATAAAGGAGGGATAGTGGATGGAATATATATATACATATATATAAAATAATTGTCACACAACCTGGGTGACATGCCTTGCCTGCTCACCCAATTTTAGTGCACCTTAGTTATCCATACTGACCATCTAGTCTCGATACACCCATATATATATATATATATATATATATATGTACATATATATAGTTTTTTTATTAGCAATAGAAAAGAAAAATAACGCAGTTCTCCGTAAAGGAGGGATGGTGGATGGAATATATACATACATATATATAAAATAATTGTCACACAACCTGGGTGACATGCCTTGCCTGCTCACCCAATTTTAGTGCAACTTAGTTATCCATAATGACCAACTAGTCTCGATACACCCATAAATATATATGTATATATATATATATATATATATAGTTTTTTTATTTTTTTCGTAATGGACAATAAAAATAACGCAGTTCTCCGTAAAGGAGGGATGGTGGATGGAATATATATATACATATATACATTTATATAAAATAATTGTCACACAACCTGGGTGACATGCCTTGCCTGCTCACCCAGTTTTAGTGCACCTTAGTTATCCATACTGACCATCTAGTCTCGATACACCCATAAATATATATACTGAACAAAAATATAAACGCAACACTCTTGTTTCTGCTCCCATTTTTCATGAGATGGACTTAAAGACCTACAATTCATTCCAGATACACAATATTACCATTTCTCTCAAACATTTCTCACAAATCAGTCTAAATGTGTGATAGTGAGCACTTCTGCTTTGCTGAGATAATCCATCCCACCTCACAGGTGTGCCACATCAAGATGCTGATCTGACATCATGGGTAGTGCACAGGTGTACCTTATACTGCCCACAATAAAAGGCCACCCTGGAATGTGCAGTTTTTTGCTTTATTGGGGGTCTGGGGACTCAGAACCGGTCAGTATCTGGTGTGACCACCATTTGCCTCATACAATGCAACACATCTTCTTCGCATAGAGTTTATCAGATTGTCAATTGTGGCCTGTGGAATGTTGGTCCACTCCTCTTCAATGGCTGTGCGAAGTTGTTGGATATTAGTGGGAACTGGTACACGCTGTCGTATACGCCGGTCAAGCACATCCCAAACATGCTCAACGGGTGACATGTCCGGTGAGTATGCTGGCCATGCAAGAACTGGGACATTTTCAGCTTCCAAGAACTGTGTACAGATCCTTGCAACATGGGGCCGTGCATCATCTGTCTGAGTGGCTGGTCTCAGACGATCTTGGAGGTGAACCTGCTGGATGTGGAGGTCCTGGGCTGGTGTGGTTACACGTGGTCTGCGGTTGTGAGGCCGGTTGGATGTACTGCCATATTCTCTGAAACGCCTTTGGAGACGGCTTATGGTTGAGAAATGAACATTCAATGCACGAGCAACAGATCTGGTTGACATTCCTGCTGTCAGCATGCCAATTGCACGCTCCCTCAATGCTTGTGGCATCTGTGGCATTTTGCTGTGAGACAAAACTGCACATTCCAGGGTGGCCTTTTATTGTGGGCAGTATAAGGTACACCTGTGCACTACCCATGATGTCAGATCAGCATCTTGATGTGGCACACCTGTGAGGTGGGATGGATTATCTCAGCAAAGCAGAAGTGCTCACTATCACACATTTAGACTGATTTGTGAGAAATGTTTGAGAGAAATGGTAATATTGTGTATCTGGAATGAATTGTAGATCTTTAAGTCCATCTCATGAAAAATGGGAGCAAAAACAAAAGTGTTGCGTTTATATTTTTGTTCAGTGTATGTATATGTATACATATAGTTTTTTTTGTGTTTGTGAAAACGGGTCTTTAATCGGGGAAACGGAGCGGGTAGAGCAGGACGGAACGCAGGCATTGACAAACTACAATGACGGACAGGGCAAACAGGTAAGACCAGGACTTAAAATAGGTCATGACTAATCAAAGTAATCGGGCAAAGCAGGAGACGATCAGGGAAGCACACGTGGGTAATCAGGGGGCGTGGCACACACGAGGAGCGGACAAGCCGGGCATATATGTATATCTATATAAAACCTCATTAATGAGGGACAGGGAACAGAACGGACAGACAGAACTGGCACAGGGGAAGGAGCCAGGACAAGACTTGACATAAGACAGGAAAGGCAGAGAAACAGATCAGAAAGGGGGACACGGAGGGAACAGGCAGGACAAAAGGACCGGGAGTGAACGAAGGGAACATCGGGGAAAGAGGAGCAGAAGCCAGAGGGACGAGGGACAAAGAGAGGAGGGACAGAGACAGGAGGAACAAAGCGAGGGGGAGCAGAGGCAGGAGGGACAAAGACGGGAGGCCAGGGAGAGAAGGAGGGGGAACCAAGAGGAGCCCGAGGGAGACCCAGCGGGCGACGGGAGGCAGCCGGAAGGGCTGCAGGCGGCCGGGAGGCCGGAGCCGGAGGGGCCGAGGAGACGGGGTGAGGGACAGACGCAGGGACGAAGGAGGGAGTCGGAGGGGAGACCAGGGAAGGGGACGAAGGAGCTGGAAGGGACCCTGGCGAGGGCAAGGAGAGAGGGGGAGCCGCAGCAGACGGCGACGTCCTCCGACACGCCAGAGCGGGAGGACCAGCAGGCGAATGAGGAGCCGCCGTCGGGGGGCCCGCAGGCAACCGATAAGACGCCGGAGGAGGGACCGAGGCAGGGCGACGAGGCCGCGGAGGGGGACCCGCAGACGACAGCCGACCCGGAGGGCCAGGACCCGCAGGTGCCGACCAAGCCCTAGCGCCGGCGAGGGAGGGCGAGCCAGGGGGCTGGGCGGGTGGGACCCCAGCCGTGCGTCTGTGTCCTCTCCCCTTATGGGACACAGACATAAGGACCTGCGGCCGGGGTCGGGCTCGTCGGGGTGAGGGTACCAGAGTCACAGGGGGAGAAGGGACTGGAGTGGGGCCAGGGACTGGAGCTGCAGGCTGCAGAGGGGGCGCCTGCCCGGGAGCTGCAGGCAGGGAAAGCGCCTCGGACGTGGGCGCGGTAGCTGCAGGCAGCGGAGACGGCTGCTCGGGCTCTGGGGCCGCAGGGGGCACTTATTTTATTATATAAAATAAGTGTCACACAACCGGGGTGACATGCCTTGCCTGCTTGTGGGATGAGGAAGACTCAGGGACTGGAAATGGGATTAAAACTGAAGATGTGCTCATTCCTTTGTGTATTTACAAATTTTCCTTCCGTCAGACATGAGGAGTTTGCTGCTATATTTGGCACTAATAGAGATTCTGATGCTGCTATTTTTATTGTCTATTAGTTTGTTATTATTTACAAGTTCTGTTGTGTTTTTGCATTTTTCTCTTCTGGTTAATTAACTGCTGTCTGTTTGCTGTGAAGTATGAGTGTGGTGAGTAAGACTCAGGGACTGGAAGTGGGATTACAACTAAAGATAACATGCTTATTCCTTTTTGTATTGTTTACAAATTTCCTTCCGTCAAACATGAGGAGTTTGCTGCTATATTGTGCACTAACAGAGATTCTGATGCTGCTATTTTTATTGTTTATAAATGTGTTATTGTTTCCAAGTTGAGTATTCAATAAATGCTAAATTGAGAAATTTTGTGTATCGTTTGTTATTATTAGTGTGATATTTTACCATGCAAATAGAGGGGAAAACGTCCAATTATCGGCCAAAAAAAATCAGCAGCATATATCGGCCATCGCCTGACCCTTGACTTGAAAAACCCATATCGGTCGACCTCTAGTAACAGTACATTCTGTCCAATTCATCCATCGAGTTAAGTCACACACCCACTTGAGGGGGCACTCCGGCAGACGTGAGGATGGGGATGTTCTTTCCGCTATAACATCCACTGCAGAAGTACATCTCGCTCCTGTTCACAGGGCTTACTTCAATGATGAAGCAGGGCTGGTTGTCTGGACAAGAAGTTGTCCTGCTGCTGGGTCTCGGTGCCGTTTTTCCACCTAAGCTTGAAGGTGGAAATGTGTTCCAACTTGGTCCCTGGGACTGCAGCATAGCCAAACATCGCGAGCAGCGTCGGCCACACCCACCACCAGAACCATCACACCGTACTATACACATAAAGAAGAACTAAAACATAGAGTGTTGTGACAATCTATGCGTTAATGTTTGGCAGCATAGGTGATTCATTAAAATTATACCGAAGAATGGAAAATGTGATATTTAGAATATTTTTTGCCATTTAGTAGCTAATTTAAGCACTTACCCAATGCCTCAATTTGTTTTAGGTCAGTAATGTCTGAGCCAAAAGAATGAATGTATGAATTTAATACAATTCACCCACTCCCACCCACACACAAATCTGAAATTCAATTTAAGACACTTCTTAAACATTAGTGCATTAACAAAAAAGGAAAATCTTAAGAGATTCAGTAGGATTTTCTATGTTAGACTTAAGCTAATAGTTCAATAGTTTTTACATATTTCAATATACCAATTTGACTTTAATGTTGAAACAGATGCTAAAACATGGAATAATTTCATAACTAGAGAAACATGTTATTCACAAACACTAGCAAAGGTAGCTTATAGTTAAGCTTACTTAAGTCAGCAAGTCAGGCTACAGTGTGTAAGAATAGTCGTAAACGATAATTTGTCTCAGTCTTACATGACAGAATAAGTAAACAGAAAATATAAAATGGCTGAAACAGCGTCATTAACGCCAGCTACAGTAGAGGCGCAGAAAAGGTGTCATGACTGAAGTATTCCCAAACTCTGGAAGACCATATGCGAGCCTTTTTTGCCGCGTGTTTCTCCAGAGGCTCCGGAGCTCCGCTGGTTGAGACAGCCATGTTGGTTCATGTGCAGGGGGACGAGCGGCAAATTTCTTTTTTGCAGGGTGGTAGGTGATGTCTCATTAATATTTATGAGAGAAGTGCTACATGATTGGCCAGTGCATGCCAGTGCATGCCCAAAATGGTGCGGCACTGCATCCAAGCCTGCGGCACTCAGAGTCACAAATACAGTGGAAACCATTTGTAGTAATTACGTCTGTCTGGCTGATTTCCAACTAATTGATATTTGTATATTTATTACATGAATATAAGGTAATATAAGGTAATAGAAGAGGTATTTAATGGTTTTCCATCTGAGGAATTTGCAAAAAACTGCAGTGCATGATGGGTCGGACCTAAAGGCTGCCTTAACGTCCTCATCTGTATGACGACATACATCAAGACTAGGAAGGTGCATAATGTTCATGTCTGGTTGCGTTTGTTGGTCCAGAAAGTAATTCAATTTCGCCATGTAGGTTACGTTCTTAAAAACTGCTTGGATATAGCCCGATTATATGCTGTGGGCCTTTTAATTTCTTTGTTTACCAGGTAGGCTACCTTCTTTAAACTGCGTTTTGTTAGACTACATATTTAGGGAGGTCTTTATAAATTTATAGTAGTCTTCATAAATATGTGCATAGTTTAGCCTAACCCAGCCACTTAAGGGAGAAAGCCAGCTCAACTAGGTGTCGGTCCCAAGCCCGGATTAATGGGGAGGGTTGGCGTCAAGAAATAAAGAGACTGTATCTTCACTGCATGACTGATGTCAAAATGTGTGAAATATGTGGTTGTATTAATAAATGCATTAAAGTAGGTTAATGATTCTGTGCTGTCTAAATTGTATAGAAAATTTCTACGTATAGCCAAACAAATCTCCTCCTGTTTGAAAAGGCATAGAAAAAGCAATTTAGCCACTAAAACTTTACAGTTTTTGTGAGGGACAGTCGAATTCTCTCGTTTCTCTCGTCAAGTTTTTTTGTGATCCTGCACCTACACTTTGCCGGCCCCAGGAGGATGGGCTCCCCCTTTGAGTTTGGTCCCTCCCAAGGTTTCTTCCTTCTTGGGAGTTTTTCCATCCTATCGGCGCCTATGGCTTACTCACTGGGGGCTTTGGGTGGGCATGATATAAAGCAAAGCATTTTCCCTCCCAGTTTCCTCCTCTGGTCCACATTGCAGGACCATCAGCCATCAGAAACAGTCAGACGGTCTCCTTCAGCTTCTTTAGTGTCCTTGGAAGCCAAGGCAGTTTTAGGTCTGAGAAGAGGTTTATCAGAAGGACACATATTACGTCGTTTGTCCTGAAATGTAACATGGGGAGGAAAAGTTAAGCGGTTTAGTCAGATTGGAGTCGTTTATTCAGCAGTGGCAGCGCCAGTGACTTAATGCTACAGGTGCTATAGGGGAGTGAGATTATTTAGACCGGGTGCTTTAGCTTTTCAGCTTATGTAGATGGTGTATAGAAGCACACAGCACGATAAGCTACAGCATGGATAAAATAGGATAAAATATGAAATTCCAACGTCTAGCTCACAGAGCCTCTATGTGTACTTTGAAGAAAAAATACACTACAAGTATGCTGTAAAAACCGCAAAAATGTCTTACACAATATACAGATTTTACAGATAGTTAAAGAAAAAATGAAACCAATATTTTGGGGGTGCTGTGGGGGTACTATGGTCATTGGAGGAGGAGCTAGAGCCCCCCCCCCCAAGCTTTTCCTTGGTGCTGCCACTGTTGTTCAGATTAAAAGTAACATTGTCATTAATAAACAGTACTCTGATCAAATTTTTGCATGTACAAACACAATCAAAGTTTAACCACATGTTTAGACACAATTCACACACCTGTTACATTTCCATAATGCTAAGACTCTCTACACTTACTTCATCCACTTTCTTGTTTGGTACACAGTCATTTGATGGATGTGTAAGATCATTACCAGACCGTCTGCTGCAAACTCTACAGTTAATGAATGGCTGCAAAAACACACAGACACACAAAAACAGTATTTAAAGAGTGGTGGGCAATAAATACAGTGAGAGAAGGTGTAGTAAAGATATATCTAATGATTTAAGGCAGAGCTGCTGGAGTGCAGGGTTTAATGACACAGAACAATTTTAGAGGAAAGAGCTTCCAAAGCAGGGTCACCATAAGGCTATATTATACAAAGCAAGTTCATCTAAAAGTATGAACAACAAATCCCGTTTAACTGAACACTGCTCTGTATTAAAATACTGTCCTCCGATCAAGCTAAGTGGTCCTGTAGTTCACTATTTAAAGAGGTAAATTTAAAGGGTAATTCACACTGCACATCTACCCTGCTCTGACCAGGTTTAATTACTGGCTTTCTAATTAAAACAAGAGTTAAGTCCTGCCCTTTCACCACAAAACACCACACTGCCATTTAAGGCTGATTTCAACAATGAGTTTTAGTTAACCTGGCTCGATTGAGTTAACTCTGGGTATGTAAAACCCGCTTTGTAGTACAGCCCACAGGTCTTTAAATAAGGCCAGCTAGGGTTCATAGCTCGAAGCATAATCTACAGGTCACCCCTCAGATGATTAGCATTTGCTTCTGCCTGGTAATCCAGCCTTTAAGCCTGTAAACCTACTAAAATTTGAGAATAAGGTGAAGGAACTGGCTCTTTGAGGCCACCTATGTATTTGTTACTTTATTGTTGGCTAACTTTCCCCCGCAGGGCATCAAAAAAGTTAACATGAACCTAAATTAATTTGCTAACTGATATGTCCAATGCTCACAGTCACAGTGACTCTTTACTTACCCTCTTGTCCATGAAAATACAGTCAGCCCGATGGTCTGTTGCAGTTGACTTTGGACATTTTGTTGCTCTCAAGAGAATCTCAATGTCAATGTATTCACTGCTGATCTAAATCACATAAACACGTTATATACAAAATTGCCTACAACTGTTTTAAAGGCAATATAACAAACAATAATCACCCAAAAAATGGCAAACTGTCACAGACTTGACTGCAGCAGATTCAGAGAGAAACTGTGAGAAGGTAAAATTGACCAGGGCTGAGATATACAACCATCACTTTCATTGTGAAGAGACATTAAGCATCATATGCATTGAAATTAAAACATCAAAATCAATGTGATACTCATTAGTTCAGCTTGCAGATGATGAAAGTTTCACACTTTTGTAAACACTTTCTCAGCAGTTACCTTCGGACGGCCCTGGATGTTATAGAAATTCATGTGCTGACGGGTTCCTTGATGAGCATTTTCGACTGCGAGTTTAATGGCCGTCTTGTGAGTGCAGGGAGACTGTGGTAATCTTGCTGGGCCTCTGTGGAGATAAGCAGAGCTCCATAAGCCAAAACCAGAAGCAGCAGGCGGGTCATCTTCCTCTCAGCTTTGAAGGGAGAAGCAGGACTGAGGACACTGATCTGTGGTCCCCTTATCCAGCACGTCCAGGGGCGTGTCCTTCACTCGAAACAAACAGACCTTTGAACAACATTGGAAAACTCTTCAGGATGAATTGAGGCAGGTGGTCAAGTGGGTTATTGTTATTTCAGCAATATACACAGTACACAGTGAAAGGAAACATTGTTCCTCCTGGACCACGGTGCAACACAAAGAAGAAAAACAGAAACAACACAAGATGACACAAGTGCGGGCAAGATAGAACTATACAGAGTGAAAGGAGCACAAACAGAGGGAGAAAGTGCAAGATAAACACAAGAGCAACAATACAATACTACAGGACAAGACAGCGCAGTCAAGAACACAGAGTGCAGCCAGAGCTAACCTGAATAGGGGCATCAAGGTTGCCAGGCAGGCAGAGAAACAGAAAATAGAGGTCTACTTCACATACAACAACCCACAGTGGGTGTGGCAGGGAATACAACACATTACAAACTTCAAAGGCTACAACACCGTCACTGTTAACAGCAACGCCCTTTTAGCAAAGGAGCTAAACAGCTTCTTTGCTCGTCTGGAGGAACACAGAGCAGACATAGCCACACTGCCCCCTCCCCCAATCTCCAGCACTCACAGACTCCCTCTGCAGGAACACCACGCGAGAAGGCACATTGCATCTCTAGGTGTGTGGAGTTTAAGACAAGGCAAGTGATGCTACGATAATATAATTCCTTGGTAAGACCCCACCTAGAATATTGTGTGCGGGTTTGGTTACCATACCTTAAGAAGGACATTGCTGCCTTGGAAAAGGTGCAACGTAGGGCAACGAGAATGATTCCTGGTCTTAGAGGAATGTCTAATGAGGAGAGGTTAGCTGAGCTGAATCTGTTTAGCCTCGAGCAAAGGAGACTAAGGGGGGACATAATCCAGGTGTTTAAGATTCTAACAGGTCTGGATGCTGTTCAGCCAAATGGCTATTTCAATGTTAGTTTAAATACCAGAACTCGTGGCCATAAGTGGAAATTAGCTGGAGAACATTTTAAAACGAATTTGATGAAGCATTTCTGTACACAGCGTGTAGTTAGAGTATGGAATAGTCTTCCTGTTATTGTAACACAAGCTAAAACCCTGGGTTCTTTTAAATCAGAGCTAGATAAGATTTTTGAGCTATTAGCTAAGTTCTCCTCAAAGGAGCTTGATGGGCCGAATGGCCTCCTCTCATTTGTAAATCTCTTTGGTTCTTATGAGTCAGCTTACAGAGATGAGGTCCAGAAACTGATAGGTTGGAGTTCAGCAAACAATTTGGCACTAAACAGCACAAAGACAAAGGAATCACTGACTTCAGGAAGGATGGAGGCGACACTGGCCTGCCTAGATGGATGGATGGATGTTTTTATTGACATTGTAAGTACAATGAGATTTAGTTTGGAACGCGCCAGCAGCTACACAGTATATTTACAATTATATAGATTGTGAGGCATAAAATAAGGTGTGAGTAATATAACATAACGACATAATATAAGTAATCATTAATTAATCATTACAGATGGTATGAGGTGTGAACCGCTAGGCTGCTATGGCATGTTTGGTATCAAACCGATGGAAAATCACTCCAGTTTCCAAATCTGGTCAGTGGTTACCACGAAAGTGAATATATCAAAAGTTACACCAGCCTAACGAAAATCATCAATACAAGGGAAATCACTCTGGTCATAAATCTCAAAAGGACTGATACAGACCCCCTCCGAAAGCCCGCCAAATGGATGGTCAGCCATTGGTCCAGGAGTCGAATTCCTGGTCACTCCTATTCACGAACTTACACTATAAACCTGGCACCTCAGAACAAAGCCAGGAGAGGAGAAACAGAAGGGAGGAGAAAACAAAAGACCATCAGCACGAAGAGAGGCAGAGAACATCAGCCCAAGAGAAGAGAAGCCCACAAGAAGCCCTCCTGAAGCCTATCAGTGAAGACCCAGCTGGACAGAGAACTGCAACCAAGCCCAAGCTTCACCAGGAGAGGGAATCAGAGGGGCTCCACTCCAACAACCGCTGCAAACACCGCGCCTCCCTGAGTGCCATCACCCATCAGCTCATCAGCCTCCGCAACCAACTGCCAAGACCCCCCCCCCCCCCACTCTGCAACCAAGTAAACAAACTTCCTTTCATTTATAACAACCTAAACTCCTATTCACCTGCTATATTACTTTAGGACAGTATTTCCACAAATTGCTTGCTTTGCAGAACAGTATTTTCCCTTTTAAGGTTACTCATTTTAATCTGGTCATTGCATTTTCATGATTACATTGTTTGTGTCCACTCCGTTATTTCGTGTTTATTGTTTGTTAGGTGTAATGTCTGTCTTATGTTAGTTATAGGAATAAATGCATGTCTTTTACACAACTTCAGCCTCCGTTCATTGAGTGCTCACAAGAATCCCTGCCTGTGCGATCTACGCTCTGAAACCTCAAATTCGCCTGAAATATCGCGAGACTCTCTCTCATTGGCCGTGAGGGGAGCTTCGCTACCGATCGTTTACATTACCTGGTGACGCAGCTCGTTGGACAAGCCTTCTATTCTAACCCAGGTTATTACGTGATACTGGTTATTAATGAGTTCCATTTAAGTCACACATTAACAGACTCACGGTGTTTCGCAATTGAGTTTGAGCCGACCATTCAGCATAAAAATTGGTTAATAATCACAAGGCACAAGGTTTAAACTTATTCTGAGCACACAATTTAAACTTTTTATGACCGAACGTGCAGTGAAGAAGCGCTACTGTCAACTGGTTGCAAAAGTCGCACTCATGGCAATCTGAAGGCATTTAAGCGGGATCATATGGGCTTATTATAGTTATTTTTATTTCTATTATTAGTAGTTATATTATTTTGTTTTATTTTCGGTGATTTCATTGTAGTTCTTTCGTATTAAACTGCAGTAAACTTTAACCCTATGTCTGACGAGATTCTCAGATGTAGCGCTTTGTTTCCAGGTTCAATTCGGACGAGTGTCTCCGTTTCTATATATCCTGGGAGAGATCTCTCTATTAGCGAATGGGAATACTTGTTATGAGGTTCTAACCTAAATTATGTTGCGCTTGGACATAAGACCGATAGCTTAGTTACCTATCAGGATCATACTCGTATGTGTGTGCCTGCTTTAGACAAAGCAAGTTTAACACAACTTTGCGCTGTGAGCCAAGTGTGTGTCATTTAGAAATTGGGAGTCTCCTGTGCTTGAGACCCGCCGTGGTTAAGCACCATTTGCGACGAGATATAGTGCACTCACAATTTAAATCTGTCGCCGTAACGCGTGCGCCGTCTCGCTTCAGTAATTGTTTTAAGGGGTTTTATACTGTGCAAGGCACAGAAGAAGGCCACAAGCAGCATGCGCATGCATTAAATGTGTGTGTCACTCATCTAGCGTCGGCAACCGCCTAGCTATATCTTTGGTTACCTCTAGTGGTCAGGCATAGAACTACCACTCCATTTCGAAATTGCGCCTCTAGTGGCCAGGCATAGAACTACCACTCAATTTCGATATTGCGCCTCTAGTGGCCAGGCATAGAACTACCACTCTATTTTGATATTGCGCCCCCGGTGGTCAGGCATAGAACTACCACTCCATTTCGATATTGCGCCCCCGGTGGTCAGGCATAGAACTACCACTCCAGTTCGAAATTGCGCCTCTAGTGGTCAGGCATAGAACTACCACTCCATTTCGAAATCGCGCTTCTAGTGGTCAGGCATAGAACTACCACTCCATTTCGATATTGCGCCCCCGGTGGTCAGGCATAGAACTACCACTCCATTTCGAAATTGGGCTTCTAGTGGTCAGGCATAGAACTACCACTCAATTTTGAAATTGCGCTTCTAGTGGCAAGCCATAGAAGTACTACTCCATTTCGAAATCGCGCCTCTAGTGGTCAGGCATAGAACTACCACTCCATTTCGATATTGCGCCCCCGGTGGTCAGGCATAGAACTACCACTCCATTTCGAAATTGCGCTTCTAGTGGTCAGGCATAGAACTACCACTCAATTTTGAAATTGCGCTTCTAGTGACAAGCCATAGAACTACTACTCCATTTCGAAATTGCGCCTCTAGTGGTCAGGCATAGAACTACTATTCCATTTCGAAATCGTGCCTCTAGTGGTCAGGCATAGAACTACCACTCCATTTCGAAATTGCGCCTCTAGTGGCCCGGCATAGAACTACCACTCAATTTCGATATTGCGCCTCTAGTGGCCAGGCATAGAACTACCACTCCATTTTGATATTGCGCCCCCGGTGGTCAGGCATAGAACTACCACTCCATTTCGATATTGCGCCCCCGGTGGTCAGGCATAGAACTACCACTCCAGTTCGAAATTGCACCTCTAGTGGTCAGGCATAGAACTACCACTCCATTTCGAAATCGCGCCTCTAGTGGTCAGGCATAGAACTACCACTCCATTTCGATATTGCGCCCCCGGTGGTCAGGCATAGAACTACCACTCCATTTCGAAATTGGGCTTCTAGTGGTCAGGCATAGAACTACCACTCAATTTTGAAATTGCGCTTCTAGTGGCAAGCCATAGAAGTACTACTCCATTTCGAAATCGCGCCTCTAGTGGTCAGGCATAGAACTACCACTCCATTTCGATATTGCGCCCCCGGTGGTCAGGCATAGAACTACCACTCAATTTCGATATTGCGCCTCTAGTGGCCAGGCATAGAACTACCACTCCATTTCGATATTGCGCCCCCGGTGGTCAGGCATAGAACTACCACTCCATTTCGAAATTGGGCTTCTAGTGGTCAGGCATAGAACTACCACTCAATTTTGAAATTGCGCTTCTAGTGGCAAGCCATAGAAGTACTACTCCATTTCGAAATCGCGCCTCTAGTGGTCAGGCATAGAACTACCACTCCATTTCGATATTGCGCCCCCGGTGGTCAGGCATAGAACTACCACTCCATTTCGAAATTGCGCTTCTAGTGGTCAGGCATAGAACTACCACTCAATTTTGAAATTGCGCTTCTAGTGACAAGCCATAGAACTACTACTCCATTTCGAAATCGCGCCTCTAGTGGTCAGGCATAGAACTACTATTCCATTTCGAAATCGTGCCTCTAGTGGTCAGGCATAGAACTACCACTCCATTTCGAAATTGCGCCCCCGGTGGTCAGGCATAGAACTACCACTCCAGTTCGATATTGCGCCCCCGGTGGTCAGGCATAGAACTACCACTCCATTTCGAAATTGCGCTTCTAGTGGTCAGGCATAGAACTACCACTCAATTTTGAAATTGCGCTTCTAGTGGCAAGCCATAGCAGTGCCACTCCATTGAAATTGCACCTCTAGTGGTCCGCCATAGTAGGTTAACAACATCTGAGTTGGGTCTCTGGTGGTCAACTGCGGTGATACAACACGCATAATTGGACACACAGGTTCTTGCCTGAAAGCAGGAATCAACTTCACGGACTAAATCAGTTTGATCACAATACATTAACATCCAATTAGGTTATTGTTGCATAACTAATTGATGTTTACAATTGAATAAGAAACACAATTCATTTGGTTTGATTCCCGTTTAACCTTTTTGATTTATTTTAGGTTTTATTTCACCTTATGCTTTCATTCATTCCCTCTCCCCCAACAAGGGGACTTGCATAGAAGTTCAACCACTATTAACAACAGTAAACCAGTTACGTACACAATCCCATCAGGAAGTCGTTTGGATGTGATCAGTTGAGCCCTTCGGGTGCTGGGTGCTTACCATTCGCTCTCTGTTGGTTGAGCTTGTCTGTGGCTCTGCTGTCACTGCTTGTGATCGTACAGTTTGTCAGAACCGAAGGGGAGTTCTCAGCAATTGGATGCCCAAAAGCGTGTCAGCCCGGCTACACCCACTGACTCATTACGGGCAAGGCTGACAGGTACCTCAGGCGGTCATTACAACTTTTGAGCAGGACTTCGTTTAGGGTGAGTTCTGAGAACGGCCCTAGCTTGGACTCTCACTAGGGTGGGTGATACCTGAAGGCAATTTTGCCAGCCGATAAGCTGAGCTCCACCTGGGTTGTCTCAGTTGTGCATACAGAATACGCCCTTCCAAGTTAACATTGCTGGGGATCGGGGGAGTGGAAGCCGGACTCAGGCTTGCTTGGCTGGGAGAATGATTCCTGGTCTTAGAGGAATGTTTAATGAGGAGAGGTTAGCTGAGCTGAATCTGTTTAGCCTCGAGCAAAGGAGACTAAGGGGGGACATAATCCAGGTGTTAAATCTGGTCATTGCATTACATTTTTTTTTGTATCCACTCCTTTATTTCGTGTTTATTGTTTGTTAGGTGTAATGTCTGTCTTATGTTAGTTATATCCATCCATCCATTTTCCAAACTGCTTATCCTACTGGGTCGCGGGTGGTCCGGAACCTATCCCGGAATGTGGAATGGGCACGAGGCAGGGAACAATCCAGGATGGGGGGCAGCCCATCACAGGGCACACTCACACACAAATCGTGATTATATTATTGCACTATACTGTATAAATAAAAAGTAAACTTAATACCAGTTGTGGTAATAAAGTGCACAGAGAGTAAGAGAGAGTAGGGTTTCACATAAACGTATGTTCATTAGCATTTAGTATTCTGATGGCTTTGGGGTTAGAAGCTCTTATTAAATCTGGTTGTTCTGCAATGCATACTGCGGTAACGTTTACCAGAGGGCAGAAGTTCAAACATCTCATGTGCTAGGTGCGTGGGATCTTTTTTAAATATAATTATGCATATGTAGAACTAGGGATATGATCCTGTTAAGTATGATAGTTCTGTCTCATTATTGCAGGATCGACATCCATAGTAACTGTGGTGATCTATCCATTTGTGTGCATGTCTGTGTGTGTGTGTGCGAGCGGGTATACCTATCCTACCCCATAGCGTGATAAATACCTGTTTTTTTTTTCCCTTATGGGGACCACGAAACTGAAAACCAGGAAAACTCTATTTTATAAAAATCTGTGACTGCTGTGGAAAAACTAAAAATGCAAAACCTCTTTTATTTTGCTTGGTTACTTATGGTTATGGTTAGGGCAGGGTGGGGGTTAAGATTGTCATAGTTAGCGTTAGCATTTATCCAATAGAAGTCAATGAGCGGGCCCCATAAGGATAGGTATACCCTATGTGTGTGCATGTGTGTGTTTGTCCCATATTGCCTGGGCTTCAGGATACCTCATAACCCGGAACTTCATCAGAAGTAGTTAGAAAATGGATGAATGGATGGATGGATGGATGGATGGATGGATGGATGGATGGATGGATGGATGGATGGATGGACAGATCAATAAAAGTACAGAACATCCATTTTACAAAGAACCATCAACACTAAATGTATGCACTGGTCATGCTCCTGGAAATTAAACTTTTCTGAAAAGCAGCATGTTCATAAATTAGCTGCTGTTATACCTTGGGGGAACAAATGCAGATGAAATTGTAAAACAAACTGCAGTGGCAAAACAGTTCTGGCTGCCTGTGCTGCCCTGCCTGCCCGCCCTCCTGCCCATTACGTCCTGCCTGTGCCACCCTCCTGCCTGCCCTCCTGCCTGTTTACGTCTTTCCTGTGTGCCCTGCTGCCAGTTATTCTGTATTTACATCCGGACTTAACTAATTGAACCATATAAACCATATAAATCAGGACTTTGTTAACCTGACTTCTGCCCTGTGGAGGATGGGCTCCCCCTTTCACTCTGGTTCCTCCAAAGGTTTCTTACTATGACTGAGTTTATCCTTGCCAATGTCGCTTTCTAATTTTTCAGGCTAGATCTTGCTCACTGGGACAATTGGGCAGGGACAAAGTAAAGTGCTTTGAGACAATGTAAGGCTATGAAAATGTACTATACAAAATAAAGTGAATTGACTTGAGTAATGTGGCACAAAGCAACCCTTCTTTGCCACAGGAAATGTCTGGTGCAATTTCTTTTTTAATTGTACATGTCAATTGCATAATACCCTAAACTAATTCATTATTATTTCTATTATTATCATCATCATCAGTATTTCATTAGTATTCCATGGTATTTAGATTTTTCAGGAATCAGTGTGTGTACTGTATACTTTTTAATTTATTTGCACTATGTGTAGTGTCTCTGCAGCTGTATATACTTGCTGCATTATGCACAAGAACTTCCCTCAGGCATCAGTATAGTTAATCAAATGTAATATTTCTTGCTTGTTTATTAAGTTGTTTTAGGTATTTTGTGTGTTCCACTTAATTTAGTGTAATTAGTCCTAGTTGACTCAGGTTTAGTTAGATTTTTCCTTCTGTTGTTCCTCTGCATCATGCTACTGTCATAAAATTTCAATGTCTTACCTAACTTAAGAGTTTTGTGCATTGTGTTTTGGAGAGAAAGAAATCATTACTTTTTTTCTTTAGATTCATCCACTGATTCTATCACCTATGACACATTCCCCCTGAATATTTGTTTGTTTATTTATGTATTTGCTTGGGGGATGGAATTAACAAACAGAAATAACTGAATGAATCAGGGTAGTGAAAAACATTTATAAACTTATCATTTTGGTATTGGTACGATCCTGTTCTGGTTAGTTAGCCGAGGGAGTAAATCATCCGGAGTTTCATCTCTCAATCTCCTCCTACACCCACTCAGCATCACAGTATGGACTCCCCAATGCAACTGATCTGCACGTATTTGTACTCTGGGAGGAAATTGAAGCCCCCATAGGAAAAACTCAAAGCCTACAGACATATGCACAAAACCAGGGGACATGCTCAGTTCTGCAGGCCTGGAAGTGTGAGAGAAGGCTATTTATTGAGTTTCCCCTCTGCCCCTGGTAAAGATGAAACATGCACAAGTCATTAAACACACATATACTTACATCTAGTTTTCTTAAAACTACTGAAACAAATAATTGGCTACACTGCAGTTCCGCTGTTTTGTTTGGCACCCCTGCATGTCGTGCATTGTGTGGAAAAAACCTGAAGGCTGAGGAATGTTACGTAACACAGCTAGAATGTAAAAACTCTCTCTGGTGTAATTCACTGCATAAAACCAATGGTGTTAAGTGTGATGTCTTCTTCATAACACTCCCTGATGTTTGTGTCCGTGACCATGAGATAGGGTGGGCTGCTTTTCTTCCTTCCTTTGACTAGTATTCCTCCTAAATTGTTCATCTGTATTTGCTGCATTGGTACTTGATGTGCGTGTGCCTTGTGTCACGATCGCCATTTAACGGGAGCGGCGGACGGGCAGGAAACAGGCAAGGCAGGCAGGATACGGGGATTTATTAGGAACACGGGGTGCAGGAAACATCTCACGCAGACGGACTTCAATGACGGACACTGAACTCTAGTAAGACATGAACTCAAATAGACAGGACTGATTGAAAATAATCGGACACAGCTGGGTACGATCAGGGAAGCACACGTGGATAATCAGGGGGCGTGGCACACACGGTGGTCAGACTGTCCGGGACCTCCTCGGGGACTAGGGCAGGAAAGTCTGGAGCTGGGTCAGGGACAGGAGTGGGGCCAGGAACAAGAGCCCCAGGGGGCACAGTCATTTGAGGCGGAGGGAGCGCCTCGGGCGTGGGCTCTGGGGCCGCAGGGGGCAGCGGAGGCGGCTGCTCAGGAGCTACGGGCAAAGCAGGCGGCGGCTGCTCGGGCTCTGGGGCCGCAGGGGGCAGCGGAGGCGGCTGCTCGGGCTGCGCAGGAGCTATGGGCGACGAAGGCAACTGCTCAGACGCTGTAGCAGGAACCCAGGACTTTATGCTCAGCCCACTGCTGTTAACTCCGATGACTCACAACTGAGCAGCAATGCACATTTCGAATTCCATCATCAACATCAGGCAGATGACAAGACTGTTGTGGGTCTCATCAATAAAAACGGTGACTCAGCATACAAAGAGGAAGTGTGATGACTATCGGACTGCTGCAGAGCCAACAACCTGTCTCTGAATGTTGACCAAAGAGATGGTTGTTGACGTTAGAAGAACACAAAACACAGAGTGACCACTCTCTGCTGCACATCGATGGCTCATCTGTGGAGATCGTAGAGAGTACCAGATTCCTTGTTGTCCATCTGGCGGAGAATCTCACCAGGTCCTTCAACATCAGCTCCATAGTAAGGAAAGCACAGCAGCACCTCTACTCTCCACGGAAGCTCAGAAAAGCCCATCTCCCATTCTCACACTCTATTGGGGAACTGTTGAAAGCACCCTGAGCAGCTGCATCACGGTCTGCTTTGAGAACTGTGTCGCCTCAGATCACAAGTCCCTACAACAGATAGTGATGACAGGTGAGAAAATCATTGGGAGTATCGTGTTAGAGAAATATGTACTTTTTTTATCATCATTTTGCTAGACGCTTAGAAACAACACCCTGCCGCAGCTTGATCTTAATTGAGCAATAACACGTCTCAAGAACTGTCGCTTGAATATTTCCACCCCATATATGGTGACAAACAATGTTCAATGTCAGTTGCATATCCTGTTTGTGTACCTCAATAAAAGACACTGCGAGGGGAGTTACTCTTTCGAAGTTGGCTGAGTTCGACTGAGAGGCTGACACCTCGAGGTCAGGACCGGGCTTCCCTTTGTAAGGAAAAGTGGTAAAAATGTCCCAAGGTTCTTGGTTGATCATTTGAATGCAGACAATGTTAGGAATTTATGATCATGGGGGAAGCCAGGGAGAGAATGGGGGTTCCAGTTGGCACCACTATGGTGATAAGGATAAGATAAGGTGATAAGAATTGAATTACAATGATCATAAAAGTCTCCACCCTGTCCTGTCCCGTCCCTGTCTCAGGATCCTCACACTCCAGGGGGTCACTCTTTATATGTAAATTCACTCACAACACCTACACACAACACCTTGGTGGGGAGGGCCTTTTTGGGTATAAAGGGGGGTGAAGAACTGTCTTCAATTTGTATCTGAGCTGCCTTTCAGTACCCGGTGTGTCTCTACACTGTATTACATTGTATTATTTTTGCTGTTCAATAAACCATCATTTTGCTGAAACTGCGGAGACTCTGCAAGTGGATTCCCTACACCTTGCAGCAAGTAAAACGTCATCACAGCTGTCTGTGTTGTTCTGTGTTCAGAGACTGGTTTGTTTCCAGCGCATCTTCAGAAGAAGATAACCCTAACATATCTCTCCCCTCCATCACAGATATTCACACCACACACTGCATCCGCAAAGCCACCACCATTGTGGATGACCCCACCCACCCCTCACATTATCGTTTCACCCTCCTGCCTTCTGGAAATAGGTCCCGGAGCATTCGGGCCTTCACAGCCAGACTCAAACAGCTTTATCCCCCATGCCGTCAGACTACTGAACTCTCAGGGACTAATCTGATACCACACACACATACACTCATTAACACACTTTATTATTTAACTACTATTTTTTATCTTATTGTCGCCATGTTTACAGTTACTTTTATTTATTTTTATTGCTACCTCATTGGACAACCAAACTGCGCCTTCTCAGTACTGGGTTTACTGTGCTGTTTGTGCTCGTTGGTGTCAGTTGTCCTCTCTTTTTGCACTGTCCTGCAATGTTTGCACAGTTTTTGCTCATTATGCACCATACAGTATGTTGCTAGGTTGGTATGTGTTAGTCTTCTGTTAATTTAAGTAGCACCTTGGTCCGAGGGAAACAGTTTCTTTTGTAACTGTACTATACTCAACTGTGTAAAGTTAAAAATAACATTAAAGACCTACTTGACTTTTACTGAACAGGTGCTAAAGTGAAATTACTTGCTTCTGGGAAAGAACTCCAGCTGAAATTCTGTACAACAATTATGGGAGACATATGGGAAGGACGCGGTGTCAGACCTGCCCCAGTGAGACGAATGTGGTTTTCCTAGTAACAGCAGCTTCAGTCCCAATCAGATAAGCCAGATGCGTCTGAAATTAGAGGAACGGGATCAGACTGGTTGCTCAGGGACTAATGTGGTAGAACTAAAACAGAGACAAATTGGACGGTGTTTCAATTGTGGGAAAATGAGACAAAGCAGGCAGAGGAGATGCGGGTGGCAAAGAAGCATGAGATAAGGAATGCAGAGAATGTGGATGAGGGTGAGACTCCTGTGAAAACTGTGTATTGAAAATTAGGGCCATAGTATTGTCATCCATCCTGTCAGGGTATGGAAATACACTGAGGGTAAATGGCCTAATGCAGGAAGTGTCTTAATCCTATAACATCCAGCTGATTCAGGCTGTGGGGGACAGTGTAGTACTGCACTCTTCTGGCTGGGACCTTGAATAAATGAAAGAATGTTACATTTATACAGCCCTTTTCTAAGATACACAAAGAGCTTTACAGAAGCACTGGGGAGCCACTTCAACCCAAACGTGAGGCAGCAGGAGAGGGGGCCCAGGCAGAGAGAACAGCCAACAAGACGGGTGCTTCCACAGACAGGACGGGGGCCCCGGCAGACCAACGCTGACGACTCCTGGGACCAAGTCAACAGAGCAGCTGTCGTCATTGTGACTCACCCTCATACATCCATCCATTGTCTAAACCGCTTATGCTACTGGGTCGCGGGGGGTCCAGAGCCTATCCTGGAAGGATCTGTGCACGAGGCAGGGAACAACCCAGGACGGGGGGGCAGCTCATTGCAAGGCACATTCACACACCATTCACACACACATGCACTCCTACGGCCAATTTAGCAAGAGAGAACATGCAAACTCCCCACACATGTGACCCAGGCGGAGACTCGAACCTGAGTCCCAGTGGTGGGAGGTAACAGTGCTAATCACTGCACCACCAAGCAGCCCCACCCTCATACATGATTTCTGATTCTTGATTTTAATCCCCTTTTCTGTTTTTGGCAACATATAAAGTGCTGTGAATGTCACTGTCAGATTGTCATATCATCCTCCAGTTGTCCCTTGTCACCCTGGATGCACATTGAGTGTTTGCTAAATATTTTATCTTGTAGTGTTCCTGATTTTTTCCTGTGTTTTAATTTGCAATTCTCAAATTTCATGACTGGCATCCGTGGGGACGATTAATTAAACCTGTTAACTCTGCACTTCAATTTCAAACTGTTGGTAACATGTGTACATATTTTTGTCTGATCTTTTCACCACCAGGTGGCGATATAGCAACTCCAGAGTTATTGATGGCTAGAACAAAAAAAACACAGTAACACAGAGGTGTAGCTAAAAATTCTGGGCCCCTGACAGAATGTCACCTTGCGCCCTCTGTCGAATTTTACATTCTGTGAAAGAGATTTGTTGAGCCATCTTCCAATGTAATCCAATCCAGCTCTTTATTTGAAAAGCACTTTAAACAACCTTATGGACCAAAGTGCTGCACAAAGGAATAAATAAAAACATTCACACACTTAAAAACGAAGTAAAAGAAATTTAATAAAAACCAAAACATTCAATGTGAGTAAAAGGCCATTAATAAAAATTTAAAAAAATCTATTAATTAATAAAGAAAAGGCTAAGATTAAAATAAGATTTACTATTAAAATTAACATCTCACAATGTGTCAAAGGTGAAGGAGAAGAGATTAGAAGAGATTTAAAAACGGACAGAGGGGATTCCTCTCTAATGTGAAAAGGCAAGTCATTCCACATTTTAGGAGCTGCGACTGCAAAGGCTCGATCCCCTCTAAGCTCACGCTGAGTCTTAGGAACCGTCAGGAACAGCTGATCAGCTGACCTGAGAGAGCGGGTGGGGGTGTAAGGGTGAAGCAGCTCACAGAGGTCAGATGGAGCAAGACCACTGAGGGCTTTAAAAGCAAATAACAGAATTTTAAAATGAATCCTAAAATGTACGGGCAGCCAGTGGAGTGAGGCTAAAATGGGGGAGACATGCTCATATTTCCATGTGCGGCAGCATTTTGAACCTTCTGGAGGTGAACAATAGTGGAGCCTCTAACCCCAACATAGAGGGCGTTACAGTGGTCCAAACTAGTAGTGACAAAAGAGTGGATTACTGTCTCAAAGTGCTGCCTAGAAAGAATTGGCTTTATTTTGGCCAACTGCCTCAATTGTAAAAAGCTTGACTTGACAACTAACCTTATCTGAGTGTCAAACTTAAGGTTGGTGTCGACTTTAACCCCTAGGTGTGTGATGACTGGTTTACAATATTGTTCCAAGGAACCTAAAATTACAGTGGAGGTCAGAGGAGTGGAGTTACCAAAAACCAACACTTCTGTCCATTACCTCCCCACTTCCTTGTTAGTTACAATATTTGTTCTGCATTACTGTACTGCTTTGGAGCCTTTTGATATTAAGGTGAATAACACAGGTGAAAAATTAAGGTGAAAAAAGAGACAGATGCATTGACAGCAGTCGTGGCCACACTTTGGACTGGGAGTGTAAGAGCAAAGGAAACTGAATCCACTATGTTCTGTCCTGTAAATTTTTATTAAACACCACATGACACACATACGAGTCCTGTTTTAACTTTCAGGGCTGATGGTCTGCAGCCTGGCTTGTGTTCTACAGTGCAGCGCAGGTGCAGTCACTGTGCTGAGCCCGGCGTTATATTAATGACGCAGCCTTTCACACTGACCAGTGAGAAATAACCTTGAAAATGACTGTGCTCTTTGTGGTTCTCCTTTTTTCTTACCACCAAGCAAGAGACTAAACATATTTTCTACTTATCAGTTATCAGAAATCAGAAATGTCATGCAGTAATCAGAGGTTAGACAGCAAGAATGACTTTTGTATTTTTATCTTTTGTCAATCTTTTATCCAGCGACTACTAATTCTCATCGGGGTCTGGAGAGGGTGGGACCTGTCCCAGGAAGCACAGAGCACAGGCCTGCATGGGATGCCATTCCACACAAGCAAAAACAATTAAGATGGTCAGATTTGCCTCACTGTGTGATTTTGACTGAAAGATGAACTAAGCACAGTCTTGTGTGTATAAAAATGCGTAGATTCATTTAACTTTAACAATGAGATTCAGCAACATGACCTTATAGTGTTAATGATCGGTATCTTACTGGTATTAACTGAATTATGCAAAATTCTACATTATTCTATATTATTGCACCCAAATTGTTTATACTGACTAAATGTAATTACTGACATCCTGGACATACTGCTTTTTAGGTTTGAATTTAAAATGTTAGTAGACAAATTCATGCTGTCAATAACATCTCACTTGCTCACCCACTTTTAGATAAAAATACCCTTTGTGGTTTTTCTAGTGAAGCAGTGGGCCTGAGCTGAGGACCTGATGGTTGTGTGGTTTTCGCTCACTGAGAAGAGAGACACAAACACCCTGCTCTCAGTCGGTCAGTCTTCCTGTAAAATGCAGAGGTGAGACTGCTAGTGGAAAATTACTGACTGCAGCGTCAACAACACATATAAACAGCAGCACAAACAAAATGTTCCACAAATGCAGGACATCTGTATGCTTACAGCACACATCAGACACGCTGACCCTCAGCACTGAGCTCCTCCAGGCTCTGTGCTCTCCCTCTTCTCTTCAATTTCTACACAAATCACTGCTGCTCCAGTGAAGATCCTGAATTTTGCAGGTGATACTACTGTGTTTGCCATCATAACTGAAGGTGATGAGTCTGCCTACAGACTGGAAGTCGTACAGCTGACCATCCAGTTCTGAACTCACATTATCCCAAATGTCCACATGCTTAGACTCCTCTCATCATCAGGGAGGAGCGTCCCTTGGCACTGTAGAGTAGATGGATGAGAGCAGGCTGATAACAAGGCTGTCATCAATTTTATGTGACACCTCTCACCCCCCCAGCAGACTATGGAGGCCCGTAAGGGCAGCTCCTTCAGTAAGAGACTCAGACACCCGGCGTGTGACAGAACGGTACCGCAGGTCATTGGGCCCCACAGCAGTCAGGCTTTATAATCTGCACTCTGCTCATTGAACTTTTCCCCTGTTCACTGTCTTCTGATACAGTTTCTATCTGCTGCTGATCTGCAATATTGTTCCTCCTTATTCACTGATGTGCAGTGTTGCATTGAGCCAGTGCATTATGCCCTGTGTGGCAGCTTCCTTTGGGAGGCTAATATCTGGCACATGAGCAATAATGTTACATGCAATAGGATTGTGTATAAGTTAAGGATTGTGTATAAGTTAATTTTAATATTCCTATAATATTCCTCTGTATGTAATATATTCTTATTTTTTGTTTCTATTATTACCCTATATTTATATATACATCCATTTATTTTACATTCATAATGATGTTGTTTGTTGTTTTGTGCCCCACTGCTCTTGTAACAAGCCTCAGTCTTGACTCTCCCTTTTAAGGTCTTGGCCTTAAATCACACTCGATATAGGTGGTGTCGTCCCCATCACCCTGACCAGGATACATGCTGTAAGATTAATGGATGGTGTTTATCTGTGTGATGAAAAAGAATGTGAATAAAACAAAAATGTACCATTATAAATGGGAGCCCTAGGATGTGTGGTGGTTAGAGATGTGGACTGATGAGAATTTTGCTTTTCTAAAGTTCTGTTGTGAAAACTGTACATTCCGTTCCATGTACAGTAGTGATATGTAGCAATCATGTGCTCCAGTCAAATGTCCAGCTGCATGAATAATAATGGTGGCTTGTTTGGATAAAATAACTTAGGCTGAATACTTGAAAGCGTGACCTGGGTGAGGTAGAGAGGAAACAGGGTCTTACAAGAAGCAGATATTGTTCTGTCTGTGTGGTTTTTACTCTTTGCAAAGTGAGTCCAGCACAGTGCAGTCAGTGGGTCAGTCTTCCTGAGCTGCATCTAACCAGTGGAAACATCTGCAGCACTGCAGAGAAGCACTCAGCAGACAAACAAACCCAAACAGCTTACAGCTGTATGTCACTTTTGGACAGAGGTGGACAAAGTACACAACTTCACTACTTGAGTTAAGTATAGATACTCCTCGTCAAATAATACTCAAAGTTTTTCAGTTAATTTTTTACTTCAGTTAAAGTACTGGAGTATTTGCATCTAAAAATACTTAAGTATTCAAAAGTACATTATGTTTTAAATGCAAGACATTTTTCAGAACCTAATGACTCCTGAACACCCCACTGAATACACTGACTGGCTTGTACATCTTGTAGAATAAAAAGCTTGTGGAATATGATACAATGACTATAGAAACACAACTGACATAACAAAAGTACAGCCATTGTCATTTTCATCTTATTTAACACCCCCCACCCCACTCACACAAAAGAGCATGGTAGTGTTCTTACAGAGCCGTAGCAGTGTGTGTGTGTGCATGTGTGCATGTGTGTTTGTGTGTGTGTGTGTCTATGTGTGTGTGTGTTTGTGTGTCTGTGTATGTTTGTGTGTGTGTCTATGTGTGTGTATGTTTGTGAGCCAAGTAACAAGACAGGGAGCAAGAAACAAAACTCCTCTTTCTTAATTATCCACATCGTTATTAACGACACAGGTATATATACAGGTACATATACAGGTACATGTATATACTCAAAAATACATCCAGAACACACAATTAAATGAAAAACGTAATTTAAGAACACTTGAAATTTTCATTCAGTTTCTTTCATCTGTTTAATATAATCGATCAGTCCCTGTGCGTTTGCCCCAAACCATTCAGCATGGTACACAAGGGAGACAAGTAAGCATGTGTGACATCAAAGAACTGATTGCAGCAACTCAGCCTTTCCACAACATTAAAGCCGCTTATTCCCCCCCATGCCATGAAGAAATAATCTCTGTGGCTCCCCTCTCCCCCTCCCTCAGCCCCCAGTCTGGCTTGAACATTTGCACTTCCAGTAAAAATGCGCCCCAAACACACTGACACCAAACTCAGCACCGGTGCTCCGTAAAATCCCGTGATTCAGTCTCAGAAGCACTGGCTCCCCTGCCCTCCTCTGAACATTATTAAAGCTACACCCTGAACACTCTGTGTGACTGACATGAATGAGAAGCATCTTTATTCATAATCTCTGTAGCGGAGGTCAGAATACAGAGTGTCATTATTCCCGTCTTTCTTCTGTCTCCTGGGTTTTGGCTTCTTAAGGTTCAGGGCAGCGTAATTCAGTGTGTCCTCGTCATGGCACTGTGGAGACAAAGATGGCAGAATTGGATGGATCAAATCGGTTTGCTATTACCTATTTTCACAAATAGCACTTAAAATGCTGATCCCAGGATGGAAATCAGTCTGAGGTTCATTTGTTTTACTGACGATTTGTAATTTGAAATATTTATTACATACTTGCTTGCGTGACCATTCCACTTTTGATATATCACTGTTCTTTTCATCTGTTTAAAATATATAACACATCAATATATTATTTAATTTCGCACGGTATCATACCGTGGTCAGATAACATTCCGAATTTTCAAGCAATCAACATCCTTTTTGTCTCAAAAATGAAAGTAAAAATGACTTCTGTCAATTTAAGTGTGCATGTTTGGATACGTGTCATTTGTTCTCATATATCATATATAATAAAATTGCTATAAAGGAGATCTTGGTAATAAAAGTTATTGATATGCAACTTATTGCAACATGTATATTTCAATAGATTTTGCAAAATATGAAAGATATAATACAAAAATGTAAATCTTACAGTACAAAAAGGTTTATATAAATAAGGTGAGATTTAATAATGGATTTTAAAACTGTATTACCTGCAAGAGTGGTTTTAATATGAAAATGTTATCTATCATAAAACAATTTTATATTTCTATAATTTGTTAAAATCTACATTTTGTCCTTCTGAGTGCATAAAGCCGGGCAGCGTACCTGCACAGTGTGTACAGGTCAGTTTACATCTTATACAAATGAGAGCAACGTTCAGAATAATGCTGCAAGATAAAACTATCAGCAAGCCAGAGTGAAGAGGATCCAGCAGCTTCTGAAAGCCTGTAACAAAGAGATAGATTTCAGCATAATGATATAGAGACACATTTCCCATTTGCTTACATTACATTAGTTAAAGATCAAATCGATAACACATTACAGCAGTTGTTTTGTAAATAGTCCATTTTTAACATGAACTTCTAGTATTTTGCATTTTAACAATTTATATTAATATTTGAAATAATTATTAAATTAGGCTCCGGACCCCCCGCGACCCAATAGGATAAGCGGTTTGGAAAATGGATGGATGGATGGATATTAATATTTGAAATAATTATTAAATTAGGCTCCGGACCCCCCGCGACCCAATAGGATAAGCGGTTTGGAAAATGGATGGATGGATGGATAATTATTAAATTAACATCTGTGTAATTTAATTTAAGCACTTAAATTAGAAAATTCATTACATTAAAAAAAGAAATAAATGTCTTAATAGCAGAATAAGCTAAATAAAACTTTGAAGCAGATATACTCTCCACACTGGGTGCTACCATCTATATCCAGCTGTGTGCCGTTCCCAAACAGCATCTCCCCACACTGGGTGTTACCATCTATATCCAGCTATGTGCCGTTCCCAAACAGCATCTCCCCACACATGGCCACAGCGCAGTAGTAAGTCCCAGCATCGGAGAGGCTGAGGTTCCCCTTGGGGAGGCTGTAGACGCAGCTCCGTGTAGGAGATCCAGCCTCAGGGCTCTTCTCACACTCATCACTGCTGTTTCCATGGCTGTAAATGACTCCAGGAAGGGATTCTCCTGATCCATGTCTGAACCAGTAAACACTGTGTTCTCCTGCACAGCTCCCAGTCTCTATCGTACACTGCAGGCTCACAGAGTCTCCTGGCTGCAATGTGTCAGACACAGGCTGCTGTACCACAGTCCTGCTGTTGGAGTCTTTACCTGAAAAGCAAAATAGTCATGATGACAGCCCTTTGAGAATAACAATGGAAAATACAGATCCTCAAAAATTGTTCTTACAGATTTTTGGGAACTGAATCGATGTTCTTCTAGCCATCCAAGAAATCAGTAACTTCTTGGAGAACAGCTGACATTCTTCTCTCTTTTTATTGTATTACTGCTTATTAGTATATATCAGGTAACACTATACATTAACTGCACCTACATAATACCTAAATAAAAATTATATGATAATAACAAACATTATAATCATATAATGTCTTGTATTAATGTATGAAGGTAGATGAATATAATTAATTTCAATTCAAAGAAATGAAGTGTGTAAAGTGTACTTTATATTTTCATGATTTTCGTGACTTTACATTTGGTTTATGTTGCCCCTTTTCCACAGGAAGGTATTTATTGTTTTTGCATATTTAGCTCTTGATGTGTTTTGGTATTTTTGAGCATTTTGCTGTAGTACCTGCATAATTTAATTCAAGAGCCGAAGAGCTGTTTGCCCATTACTAGTTTGTCTATCTTTTAACATTAAAGAAAAAGTATACATAGTAAAAGGAATTACTTGGTTTCGTAGTTCCTCCTATTTATTTTCTTATGCACACAAAAGTAAGTTTTTCCGTTCAACCATAGCACTACAGCGAAAAGCAAAACGTCATGGCAAATACAATTATGCTTTATTCCAATACACATTGCTAATTTTTCATTATTATTACATTTATTCAGCATAATATCTTCAAAGGTTTCATGATTTAATTTGCAATCTTCTGGCCTGAAATCTTTTCCTGCTACACTGAAGACTCTCTCAGCGTGTGCAGAGAAAGCTGCAGCCAAAGGGTTGGCATCCTCTGATAAACATGGTTGGTTCAGGTATCGGTGACATTATGTGAACCTTTCATGGCAGGAATAGGGACTAGTTTGACTTTTGATGCAGGAAAAGTGTTTGGGACGTTTCTTAGGTTAGAAACTGCCGTCACTGCAGCCAACACTGACTTTTAAGGAGAGACACTCAGCTCTTCCTATGAGCAGATCCACCATGGTGCACAAAATGACAGTATAATTATTATTTTAGGTGACACTTCAAATGTTGCATTATTTCATTCTTTACAAAACGACATTTTTATAACAATGATGTATAACAATGTTAATGTGTTTATGTATAATTCATATTTAAATTAAAGTTCATATTTTAGTTAAAAGCTACACCTACAGTACGTATATGAACTTGAATTTGAATCCAAACCCTTTTTCGTTCTTCTTCTTTAAATTCAAATATAAATTTCAATGCCACAACCTGTTTTCAACCACAATTCAAATGTAATTCAGATTAACAAAATGAACTGAAATTCAAGTTCATATATGTATTCAAAATCCTGAATTTTAGGATACGTATTTGAGAATTTCATTCTCAAATCAGTTCTGAATGGTGCACATCCCTAGTTCATATGTTAAATCATGCATTTTTTTTTTCAGAGTGAATACACACTGACTGCTCAGATAAATAACGTCAAAAATAATTTTCTTTTGTTGCTTAAGATTTTTGCACAGTCCTATACTGTATATAACAACTCAAACATTTTTTTATGTTATTTGTTTTAAAGAGGCTGCAATGTGTAACATTAACATCTGTATAAAGAGAAGGTTAGGCTTTTGGCTGACAGCAAGCAAAATGCAACAAATTGTATAATAATAATAATAATAATAATAATAATAATAATGAATGATTTTTGTTTGATGTTTAGAAAAACATTTATGGAACAAAGCAGACAATAAGGTATCTTTGCTAATTTTATATTGACAAACAACTAAACTGTCAAAATTATTTTGCAGGGAATAATCTTACTGACATTATAATAAAGCAAATATGAAAATAGTTGGAATCTCATTTACCTGTGATTATGACAAAGGTTCCATTCCCGAAGGTGACCTCATGAAGAAACACAGCAGCACAATAATACACTGCAGAATCTGACGGCTCCACGTTAGAAATAGTGAGGTTAAAACTCCCCTCTGCATTCAGTAAGGAGTAACGTTTTATGCTTTTATATTCCTTGTAAAATTCACCAGGTACGTAGAGAAGTGCTTTCGCCATGGGCTGGGGCTTCCGACCAACAGCTTGCTTAAACAAAGTAACAAAAGTTGTTTCTCCTTGACAGAAGCATGTCAGGGTCACACTGTCTCCAAGCTGAACCCTCATCAGGTGACTGGGCTGAACAACATCTGTAGTCAGTGCAGTGTCTGCAAAAACAGAAAAACAAAAAAAATCATAATCAAATAAGACATATAATAGTAATCTAAATAACTATTAACTATGATGCAGATTAAATGGCCAAATTCCACTGATCACATCATACAGATAAATGAAAATATTAAAATCCCAAAATAATTTATATTATAGGGCCTTACTAATGAAAATGAGAAGACCAAAGAGTCTGAACATTTTTGTGCTTCCACTGTTTAGAATAAACTGCTCTGCTGCTAAGTGAGAGATCATGGTCGTGGTCGGGATGAAAGGGCAGGAAACAGAGAGGAAACAGAGAGACACACATCAGGCTGATCTGATTGGCTGTTCACATGGGAACTTAAGTAACAGTGAAAAAGCATTTTAATGTGCACTTACATGACGTTTATTAATTTACTCCTTAACATCCAGTTAAAATGAGAACAATTAGATAAACAGGAGCAGATACTGAGCATATAAAGTTCTTTGTACAGAGTGCTGAGATACTGTGGGAGAGCATTTGCTAATCATCTCTCTCAGACAAGCTCAGCACAGTATGAGTCTGTTATCTATCTGATATTAGACAGTCTCTCATACAGTAATAATAATTGATACTTTATTGGTCCCTGTGGAGAAATTGTCTTAACTTCTCTCTCAACTTGCTCTCTTTTTTTTAGAGTAAACAGAGTAAGTTGTCTGCGAAGGGCAGCCACCCATAGTGATGCCCAGTGAGCTGGGGGTTAAGGGCCTCGCTCAAGGACGCAGAGATGTGCTGTGGCTGGGTTTGAACCAGCGACCATCTTATTACAAGCACACAGGCATTAGATCTTCTAATCACACTTAAAAGGCAGATTAAATGTTCTTTCCACCATGCAAACAGAATGTAAATTGTAGCTTTACTGCTTAGATTTACATTCACACATTTGCATTTAAAACAAGCATTTTAAGTGATGTACATGAGAGTAAATGGTGAATCAGTTTATTTGCCACTCTACACATTACATTGGCGCCCATTATAAGTAACTGTACAGTGACATTGCAGTTCCTCAGTTGCTTTGATGCATTTCTGGAATCACCCTTAACATCTGCAAAACTGTAAGTGCATTTCCCAAAACAATTCGTGCAAACAGCACCACACAGATGGACTGTCTACAAAAAAAGTCATAGAGGCCACCAGCAGCCCGAATACCACACCGTAAGGCCGTATGTTAGGATGCTCTCTATGGCAGAGCGGTAGGAGGCCACCAGCAGCCCGCATACCAGACCGTAAGGCAGCATGTTAGGATGCTCTCTATGGCAGAGCAGTTGAAGGTCCCGATCAAGAAATCCGACAAGTTTCCCCAATAAGCCAGTAACCCCGCTTCATAGAACAGGCCACAGGACTGGTTTTGGTGAGATAGTCCGAGTAGTAGGTAGAAATCAGGATGGAGACTGAGTGTGGGTCTAACAGGTGAGCAGATGTAGGACAGAATGTAGAGCCCTCTGGTGGAGTGCCTGTGCATGACTGAATGTATGGTTTGGGTCTGATGGTCTGAATAGTTGGTAGAAATAGGCACCTTCCTACCTGATGTGGTAGGTCTAGATAAGGGGTCACCAACATGGTGCCCCAAGGATGCCCCCAATGACCACATGAGTTGCCCGTGGACCTGTTCTATAAAATAGCACAACTCACCAGCGAACATCATCTAAAATTTAATTTTGTCCTGTTTCTAATCTATCACATTTGCATTTATATAGATTTGAAATTGAATATAAAAAAGCATTTAAAACATGTTTATCATGCATGAAGTTTAGACATGTTTAGGAGGGCGTTTAAAACTGATATCAAACTTCGTATGGCTCAGTACCCGTGAAGTAGCTCTCCGTTTTAAAAAGGTTGGTGACCCCTGGTCTAGATCTTGCAAGTTTGTTTGTACTGGCTGTGTGAACATACTGTAGCACTGTTAAGAATATGCAACACAGCCTGAGTTGGGGATCTGCTGTATGCATCAGTAATATAATGCTTTGTCCTTTTCTAGGCTGTTCATTAAGACATAAAGCCTGAAAGTTTTCTGAATGGCATTAATGAAATTGAGCACTGCCCCCACCTGCTGGCCAATTTATTAAAACATTGAAATCGCTGTCTGCACAGGCTGACGTGTCATTTAAGTCTGATAATTTTCTATGAGTCAAACGGCAAGAAAATGACAAGAAGTTAAAAACATGGAGTTAGATGAAGGAGAAAAGATTACAAATTTGAAGATTATGAAATCAGGACATGTCAGCTAAGTCAGCCAAGGTGGGTCTTAAACATATGGACGGAAGTATGAGCGCTAAACTTAAACGGGTTCACTTGTAACCGCTGCCACCAAATTTCGTTAAATTGCTGGGGAGGTCCAGATACATGAGACAGGAATAGAAGGATTATTCTTTATTAATATACAGACGAGGGTTACAACCCTCCCTAGGGCAATAGAAGGGGATACCTGCCACGGGACATTCTAAAACGCTTAATGTGAAAATGCGTAACGCAACTTAATGTATTAAAACAGTCACCACAAATCACCAAATTTCTCGCGAATGTATCTGGCCATAAAGACTTACCTGACAAGAAATCAAAACCGAAATGCTAGGAATATGGACTTTAAGCCTTTTCTTTATGGGCGTCAATGGAGGGGAAAACGCTTGACGTAAGATGAAGTCCATATTCCTAGCATTTCGGTTTTGATTTCTTCCCTGGCATGGGTGACGGGTACACCACGTTCCCAAAGCCACGTTAGCCTCGAGCGAACTGCCCGGAGAAACCGCTCACACCAGCGCTGCAACCCGATCTCCTCCCCTTTTAAACACACATTTCTATGGCGTTAAATTAGTGCCAAAAGTCGTGCGCATAAAAACAGAAAATCCATGCTCTCTACGCGCTCGCGATTGCACAGCACTCACTCACTCGCTCGCCGTTAAATTAGGGCCAAAAGTCGAACCACGCGCGTGCGTGTGCTCGAGTGCTGAAAACCCATCCCCTCTACGCGCTCGCGTCTGCACAGCACTCGCTCGCTCGAATTTCCCGCTTCGTCTTACCGTATATAAAAGAATGGGCCAATGTACGGTAAATTGCATTGTGAATAAAATTTCTTAATACAACATCACAAAGCCAATTTAATAAATTCAAATCCTGGGAAGAACGCTCCTCAGATATTAGTTCTCGGGTTAGTGTTAGCAGACTATAGGCGAAACCACCTTAAGTGCTATCTGTTAATGTTTATTAAATTAGCATTAAAATGGAGAGGTTTATAATATCTTTTGTCCTTGTAGCTGCTAAATACACTCATTATTAAAGCCATAAAGTTGTCTGCCTACTACATTGGAATCTCCACTGAGTAAGTGTTTTTGATGGATTTTATTTAACTTTATTATACTCTGGTCCTTAGATCTAATGTCATACTTCTTCACTTATATTGTTTGTGAAAAGGTTTACCACGGTCAAACAGAGCAGCCACTACATCATCATACATGAACAAGCACCTCACAAAACAAAAACATTTCATTTTCATAATTAAAACTTTTGAATGGTAGGCCTAGTGTGTGGATCAGAGACAAGATCTTGACACCTCATTAACTATAATTTGTTCTGTGAACAGCTCAGATACCACCTTCTCGAAAGTCTTCTGCATAAAATAGAAATAGGATTCAGCGCGACTCCACTAAATTTGGATTACCTGGAGTTCCTTTGTCATCAGGAGCTGTATCTTCTGCAGGCCCTGTCTAATCACATTGAAGTACCTCCTGCTATCACCCTGGCTTTGCAAGAGCTCTTTGACCTTGTGAGGGCACATCTGGAACGTCCAGCCCCATGTGTCACACAGGAAGTCGCTGCCACCAATAGACGACCCAAGATTTTGATTGAAGAACAATGTTTGAAAGAAATGCTCCATACTCAACTTCCTGTGCCTTGCATAGCCACACTGATGGGTGTTTCAAGAAGAACAATCTTAAGAAGAATAAAAGAGTATGAGCTCTGTGTTAGGGAACTTGACAATTTGGTTTCTTCTGTCAAGAATGATCTACCAAATGCAGGCTACAGGATAGTCAATGCAGGCTGCAGTCAATGGGCTACAGGGTTCGGTGGAGAAGAGTTGCAGCCTCCATGCATAGGGTTGATTCCATGCGCATCATATAAAGGTTGTCAAGTCTTGGCTGTGTTGTACGCAGAATGTACCAGGGCCTTTGTCTCTAGTACACGTGGACACAAACCACAAGTTGATCCGGTTTGTATTACCAGCAAATTTATTTGGAGTAAACCCTGGGTGGATTGGTGTGAGGTGGTGGTGGGGCTTTGGAGAAGATTTCCTGCCGATCAACACTAGCAACTTATATCTATCTGTCATGGAGGTCTCGGGACTCACAGATATTCAGAGACATGTGGATAGTTTACCAGTGGTTTTCAGCAGGAAATAGTTATTACTACAAATTGTCACCCCCCCCCGCCCCCCACAGAAACTGGATCTGGCTATAGTGGGAAAATCTTTTTTTTTTTTTTATTTGTGAGAACTTGAAAGCAAAACAAAACTTGGAAAAAATATATGCTCATTCACCAATTTTCTAATCTGGGGTCTAAAGTGGTCAGGCTTGCAAGTGTATTTGGTTATTTGTCTATCCTAGCCTGTTGCAGTGTATATTTCCTGTATATTTTGCATGTAAAAAATGTTGTTTGTTATGTCAGTGCTTAATATTATCATGTAGTCTTCATGAACTTTCTTCATCTTGGCCAGGGACTGCATTTGAAAAGTAGCCACTTGACTAAAATTGGCACATTTTCAGAAATGCCAGCAACAATACTGATAATGAACACCCCTCTAACTGACTCTCAGTTGGTTTAGAAAAAAGACTTTTAAGAGAAAAGAAAGCCTTCCTTTGGTTTTGCATTTTTCTCTTTTTTGTTGGCTGTGCACAATATATTAGAAGAATACCTTACAATTATATTAGTTAAGAAATAACAGATTGCGTATATACAATATTAAGGTGATAACAACAACCCTCACTGTCTCTAGGTGCTGCTTCAGACAGGGCATTCTGCAGCAGGGACACCACCCGTCGTGCAGCATCCAGCAAATCTCCCTATCACAACAGCCCACATAACAGAATAACATTAGTGTATGATTCAGTAGGGCTAGTCCAGGTCTGGAAAGTAGTTGGGCCAGATTTTTAAACCAAGAAATTTAGCTGGGCCAGACATTTTCAGCGGCCCAGTAAGCAACAGGTAATGGCATTTTAAACAAACACAAATCAAGGTACATTATTTTAAAAAACTACAACTGAACAGAATCTGAGAGCAATATTTTTTTTCACTTCTGAAATGAGAAAAATATTTTGGTCGTATCTGACCTAGACGCATCCCAAAGAAAAAAAATGCCTATTAGATGGTAAACAGACATAAAGAAAAAGGGAAAAATCGTCTATAATCATCATCCGCTTATACTGTGGTGATCCATTTCACCCACACAGGCATGATCACCATTAGCGGTTTCCACATTATTGTCGAGGTGACTATTCACTTTACCTCTGCTTTCTCCGACATCTTCCTGATTCTGCCGCCAACAAGGGGCTCATAGGGTGGAGACTGAGGGTGTTAAACAGACCAATCTTTTGTCACTGAATGCAACAAATAATGTATTTATCTGTCAAAAGTCCAGCACCAGGAAAAGCAACAGAGTGACAGTAGAAACTGTAATAATAATGGAAGTGCGCCGCCCTACAGGGAAGGAGGAGTGATGGGAGTCCCGGTGGTGGCTAAGCGCGCGTGGGGAGAGGCGTCGTACTGTGAGGCTTCATGAACTTCCGATGGGGCAGTGCTGTCATACAGCGGGGAGCCTGAGAGGGGCACTGTGGCCGGGTGCGAGAGCCCTGGGTAATGAGTTGTAGAGCTGCGCAGTGTCACGATCGGGTACAAGCAGGCAGGCGATCGTGCGGGCAAGGCGTGCAAGGAGCAAGCGGACAGGCAAAAACGGGAGTTTAATTAGGAAGCGCGGACGGGGAAACATCTCACGCATACAAACATCAATGACAGACACTGGACTCAGGTAAGACACGGACTGAAATACACAGGACTGAGCAAATTAACTAGATACAGCTGGGTACAAATCGGGAGAAAACACGTGGGTAATCAGGGGGCGTGGCACACAGGAGGAGCGGACGAGCCGGGCATGACACGCAGGAACTGAGAGCCCAAGCTGTTGGACATTCCACTGGACTAGGAGACTGGGGTGAGTGAGGAGGAGCTCATTGACCACAAACTGGGATACTGGCTGTGTGTGAGCAATGGGGTGGAGATTAAGGAAAGACGTTAAATCAGCATGCAGTGTTGCCTGGAAACAACAACAAATATACTAGTGTCACTGTACTAAAACAATATCAAAATAATGCCTATTTTTTATTCATTTTACTTGTAGAGTGCAAAGTACAAAGGAAAACAAAGAGTAACTATGGCGAAATAAATCAAAGCATGTCCCAGAATGATGGGCCTGAATGGATCAGGACAGAAGAAGGCGAAAGTCCTGTTAACGAGGTGAGACGATGCAGACACAGGCCAGGATGTGGGTATAGGCGAGAACAAGAGGGAAGACGGGGGCCCGAGACTCAGCATGGGGACAGGTGGGGGAGGGGAGGCACGGGCTCACCTGGAGCTGCTCCCGGAGGTGCCGCTATGACTCATGGGTAACATGCCGGAATGGGACGGCACCTGTAGGCTGGACCAGTTGTCATGGGAGGGCAACATGGACAGACAGGTAGACGAGCTGTCTGAATAAGCAGCTGCAAGTATAAAACAATAAATGAAGCAGGTATGTGGTGGGCAGTGTTACAGCGTCCTTAATATGGTCAATACAGTAAAGGCATGTTATCATGTTATGTATATACTGCCTCCAGTTACTTAATGCCTAACTTTAATACATTGATTGATTTGTTCACTGCTGCAGCCTGTGTCAACTTTCCTTTCAGACAGATGTAAAGTCCATTCTGTTTTTGTTCTGTGTAGTTTTTTTTGAACAGCATATGGCTGAATTCTGTTAAACCTCAGACTGAAGAAAATTGTGTTAATTGAAAAGCAAATATCAAAAACTCAGTCTGCAGGAATGTTTTTCTAAATATTTCTGTGGACTTTTGGAAATTTCACGAAATTCCATTGCTCCATTACATAAACACTGAGTGAGATTTCATTCCCATTACTGCAACGTATGAAGAGGATTATGACTTATTACTTTAGGTTATCGGACTGAGTGAGTTTTGGAAATTTGCTCTTCGATAACTGAAGCAGTGCTGTGAATGCAGAGGTTATATGCGTCGCATATCAACAGAACTGTATGTTTATGTCTTGTCTTAATTATTTTGATTAAATGTCTAACTATTCCCAATATGTGTGAACATACTTGGCCAAATAAAGCTGATTCTGATTCAGTCAGAGGGTAATCGTCGGTGTGCTGTACTATCGTGGTGACCCACACAGAGAGCTTAGGACCATGATTTCAGTGTGTGCTTGTGTGAGGGGACAGGCAGGGCGGCGGCTCACTGGGTGATGCACTCCTGTGGGTATAGGGGCTGGGATAGGGGGCGGAGCAGTTACTCCTCAAGGAGGAGTAACAGTCACAGCCGTGGGGGGAGGAGAGGGAGAGGGTGCTCCCAAACTGGGGGTGTGGGTTTGATGAAGAGCAGAGAGACCCTGAGCCTGGGATGAACCAGCTGCCTACTGAAACGAAAGCGGATAAAGACAGAAACTAGAACCTCAAACTAAACAACACAAACAACAATATCAAGTTATATTCAATCATTAAACCGTTATATATTTAATCTAAACAATAGTAATAAATATCGTTCCGATTCAAAATATCATTTACGGGTGAATCTTATGACTTGCATTGGGAAACAGGAAACGGGCCAAGCTGCAGGGCCAGTTCAAAGGCATAGTGCGAGGCGCCCAGAAAGGGGGCGAGGTCTGGGCGGAGTCAGCTAAAGAAGAAAAAGGCCTGACCTTTTTCTGGATGCTGTGGACTGTGTTTGTGTGTGAGCTGCAGCTGCATGTTCCTTACATTTTTTTTATTAACACCAGCACCGTGAGGTTTGGCCTGGACTGGGTCCTGTCCTGCACGGTTGAAGACATGTTGACTGATGGTCAGCCCGTGTTCTGTTGGATCCCACAGAAAGGAAATGGGAATCCCGTTTGGATCGGATGCTGACAGTTGAAAAAAAACTCATGTCTGTGTGTTATGAAAGAATATCAATAAATGTTTCCGAAAGGGGATGACTCATTTGGTAATTATTTACGGCTTATGTTATGGCTGAGAAATTTACAGTCTTTACTAAAGTCTGACTTCTTTCGAGTCACCTTTAATATAGATTGGACACTCTCTATGCTATGTACAATACTTATATAGATGGTACATGTTTACTTGCTTGCACAGATGGTTGATTAGGTAATTAGTGTAAGTGTGTGTGTGTGTGTGTGTGTGTCCAATCGCATGTATGTCCAAGGTCCATAGTAAGTAATATACACTGATCAAGAGATGCCTGAAAGTGGATGAAAGAGGACATTAGTGGGTGTATCACTTAGTGTAACGGGTGCAGGAAAATGAGCAGGACTGCAAGCCATATAATGACCCACTGTCCTTATCTAGCTCTTAATACAGTATGCATACAGTGATGTATCTACAATGGACAGCTACTATAAGCAGATAGCACAGTACAGGTGCTTAATCTGTATGCTATTTCCATCCATCCATTGTCCAAACCGCTTATCCTACTGGGTCACAGGGGGTCCGGAGTCTATCCCGGAATCAATGGGCACGAGGCAGGGAAGAACCCAGGATGGGGGGCCAGCCCATCACAGCTCACACTCACACACCATTCACTCACACATGCACACCTACGGGCAATTTAGCTACTCCAATTAGCCTCAGCATGTTTTTGGACTGTGGGGGGAAACCGGAGGAAACTAGCAGCTTTGTGTGGTAATTGTTTGTATTAAAAATACATTGGATCAAGTCAAATTATTTTTATGAAGAATTAACATCTAAAAGCTGCTAGTAGACCGTGGGAAAATAATTTTTCTATTTTCTTGCTGCCATCTCGTGGCCAAAAGTAGGTATTGCAATTTCCATCATATGTAAGAGGGCCTGCCCATCAGAGTAATGTACATCCTGTGACATGTATTGACTATCAAGACAAACTGAAACACGGTGTATTAGGCTGTCAATGAGTACTGGACTAGGGTGAAAAACTGCCTGATAATCTACCTATTAACTAGAAGAGTACAAACTGGAGACGGATCCCCTAATACAGAGGGATTAACGTCTGTGCCACATCCAGAACCATTCAGTGTAGGAGTCTGGTGGTTCTACTGGATACTGACAAGTACCCAGCCCCTTTGTTCCCTCTGATAATCATCAGTCCTCCTCTGAATGCCTTCACCACTCTATTCCTGAATAGGTACACATTTAAATATGCTAGCAAGATCAAGGTATTGGGATAACTGTTAGGTTCGCTGTTAAGAGAGTTGCAGTGAAAACCATCATACACAGTGGCCCTTTCTGGATAAGATTACCTCCCTCTGATCTAACAGGTCAAGATCAAAGCAAGGTGCATTGCAATGTCTGACACCCAGCACACTACAGCATATAAAATACAGGTATCCATCGCCTTCCGCATTTGGAACCAGGACCACTTGTTGCAAGTCAATTTGGGCGTATCTCAAGTTATACGAGAGAGGCAAGACATTAAGGACAGTATACACAGTACTGAAATAATAATGTACATATTAAACCACAGCACTTAATAAACAGATACTGCACTTACATTTCACAAAAAAAAAATAAAGCACAGATTGCACTAAGAAATCAAAAGATGCATGTGCTAGCAAACAGTGGGAGCTGAGGAAGAAGCAGTGGTGAAATACTTTATTGTACAGTACAGTAAGTTTCTTTTTATAGAATGAAATAGCATACAGGGGGCGGCATGGTGGTGCAGTGGTTAGCACTGTTGCCTCACACCTCTGGGACCCGGGTTCGAGTCTCTGCCTGGGTCACATGGGTGTGGAGTTTGCATGTTCTCCCCATGTCGTCGTGGGGTTTCCTCCCGCAGTCCAAGAATATGCTGAGAATATGCTGAGGCTAACTGGAGTTACTAAATTGCCCGTAGGTATGCATGTATGAGTGAATAGTGTGTGAGTGTGCCCTGTGATGGGCTGGCTCCCCATCCTGGGTTGTTCCCTGCCTCGTGCCCATTGCTTCCGGGATAGGCTCCAGACCCCCCACGACCCAGTAGGATAAGCGGTTTGGACAATGGATGGATGGATGGAAATAGCATACAGATCTTATAAGCACCTGTACTGTGCTATCTGCTCATAGTAGCTGTCCATTGTAGATACATCACTGTATGCATACTGTATTAAGAGCTAGACAAGGGTCATTATATGGCTTGCAGTCCTGCTCATTTTCCTGCACGCGTTACACTAAGTGATACACCCACTAATGTCCTCTTTTATCCACTTTCGGGCATCTCTTGATCAGTGTATATTATTTACTATGGACCTTGGACATACATGCGATTGAACACACACACACACTTACACTAATTACCTAATCATCCATCTGTGCAAGCAGGTAAACATTTACCATCTATGTAAGTATTGCACATTGCATAGAGAGTGTCCAATCTATATTAAAGGTGACTCAAAAGAAGTCAGACTTCAGTAAAGACTGTAAATTGGCAGCCATAACATAAGCCGTAAATAATTACCAAATGAGTCATCCCCTTTCGGAAACATTTATTGATATTCTTTCATAACACACAGACATGAGTTTTTTTTCAACTGTCAGCATCCTTCTCGATTGTCAGAAGCTCTGCGCTAGAGGGAGGTTTACTGGTCTTATACTCTTCTGGCACCTTGTGTGATTCCTGACTTGGGACATCAGTTTGGCTCCTTCTGTATGTGGTTTACATTGTATTTGTTCTTTAAAGTTGCCCCTTCAGAATTAGACAGTGTAACCAGCTTGCCACATATTGCCTGGATGACATAAGGTCCGGTAAAATCCGGTTCCGTTCTTCCTCCTTTCCGTCCCCGCTTCCTCATGTTGAACAGAAGCGCCTCATCTCCAACATGATAAACTGTGTTTTGGTACCTCTTTTGTATTCGTTTACCACATGCCTGCTTCTGTTTTTCCTGTGACTAGGAGATGTTTTCAGCTGTTGTTGCTTATTGTCTCAACTACTTTATTTTTTTCATCAAAAAACGTGCCGTAGCTTTTCTCATCGGGAAGAATAATTGTGGAAAGCTGAAGTGGAAAAACATTCATAGCAAATTATTATTATTCACAGATCATTATAAAGAGTCATTTTCTAAAAGCATTAAGAACAATGTAATTTGCTGTTTCAAGATATGTTTTTAAATAACTACTTGTCAGTCATAAGAAACTCTTCAACACACATGATCCGATCTTGCCACAAATCATTTTTAATCTCACTTTTGTTGCCAGCAGTTCAGACATTAATGGCTGTGTGTTGAGTTATTTTGAGGGGACATCAAATTTACACCATTATACAAGCTGTACACTGATTACTTTACATTCTATCAGAGTTTCATATCTTTAACGTTGTCCCTTGAAAAGATATAATAAAATATTTACAAAAATGTGTGGGGTGTACTCACTTTTGTGAGATACTGTATATTAAGGGATTGATTGTCAATAATATCAGTAATTCCTGATGTAATGTTAAAAGAATAGAGCCTGTCTCACACAGTTCTAAAACAACCTCAAAAACAGACTTACCATTTTATGTCATCATTCGTTTTCTCATCCAGGCCATTGGTTTGGGGATGATATGCAGCAGTGATCAACGGCAGAACAGGGGCTCTGAACGCAGTATGGATTAAAAAGGAATTAACCATCTCTCTCAATATAAAATTAGGATCATTTATTCTCTACAGAGGCCCCCATAGAATAGTGCATCCATCCCCTCACTCATGTTTAGACAGACGTAAGGCAACAGGCCAATGACATTCAGAACAGCAACAACATCAACAATTGTACAGCTAGTTTTAAAATTTAATAAAAAAGACAAACCAATTAGGTAATATTAATGAAATTATTAAAATGTGCAGATTAATAGTCAGAAATAATTTGCGATTTTAAGAGCGGAAAGGATACATTAAAACTCAATTACATTTATCCCTTAATAATTTAAAAAAAAGGTTTTTGAATTTTACATCATGATAAATGAGAACTATATGTGATTACTAATTACTGTTGACTAATTTCCTGTCTGGACGTTTCCCTCCTCATTGTTAAAAGTCATTATATGTCTGGGTGCCAGTCAGTGGAAGCACACAGACATGTTGGCCAGCTGTCATATTCATTCAGCACCAGCCCATCAAGTAGAGAATTCAGCACCACGGACAGTGACCTGTGTTACAATGACATCAGGTCATTGGCTCTAAATATTTTTCTAGAAATAACTAAATGGCTCTATTGTAGAAATTTCCAGCCAGAGTCTTGTGGTGCGTTCGTTTTTCTCTCGGAACTTGGAAATTCCAAATTGGGTGACATCACATCCAACAATCTCCCGTTCAAGCTAGCACAACTCGGAACAAACATGGCTGCCTCCATGAATACGCTGCTGTGTTGTTGCTTTATATTTTAGCAGTTATGGAGTAAGATTATTATTTCAGACAAATAAACAAGAAACAGGAACTAGTCAAACCACATTAAAAGCTTTATAAAGTATTTTAGTACATTCATAGCGATATTCTTTTTTCGAGAGGCAAACAAACTACAAACAAACCAAAAACACTAACAAGTCTGGTAAAAATCTGATATTGCATGTTAGGATACTGTTTACGGTCACAATATGGTATTCTCTAAATCGAACACGTGCTCTGGGACCCAGGTTCAAATCTCCGCCTGGGTCACATGTGTGTGGAGTTTGCATGTTCTCCCCATGTCGTCGTGGGGTTTCCTCCGGGTACTCCGGTTCCCCCCCACAGTCCAAAAACATGCTGAGGCTAATTGGACTTGCTAAATTGCCCGTAGGAATGCATGTGAGAGTGCATGGTGTGTGTGAGTGTGCCCTGCGATGGGCTGGCCCCCCATCCTGGGTTGTTCCCAGCCTCGTGCCCATTGCTTCCGGGATAGGCTCCGGACCCCCCGTGACCCAGTAGGATAAGCAGTTTGGAAAATGGATGGATGGGATAATAATAAATTTAACAAAATAAACATTTTTAAGGATTTGTAAAATAGAATTAATGTTGAGTGTGTAAGCCGCCATGTTGAAATTACGTCACAGGGGCAACTCGGACAAGAAGATTCTGTCAGACATTAACGTCATAAAAGAGGCGTTTCTAATGGGAAGTGATGTTTTTCGTGACGTTTTTGTCCGAGTTGGAGTGAAATAATCAAACGCAGCATGTGTTCCTATTTGAAGAGAATATTCTATTTTTATTCTAAGGAACTACAGAAAATCAGCTCTGCATGTGATCTCCCCTTTACTGCTCGAGCAGGGCACACGCACATCAACAAGTGTCAAGGCAGCAAGTGCATGCAAACAACTTCTCAGGACGGTTACAGTATAGGACCTTCAGAAAGAGCCAGACTGCGGCGTCATTCAGAGATTCCATTGTCTAAGGCTTGCACTAAAACATTACAGCATATTTAAACAAAGTAGCATGGCACCTGTGTCAGAATCCCTCCCTGCCTTGTTCTGTTCTCTCTTTGTTGTCCCCATTTAGCCAGCACATGTCACTGGCCATCCTGACTCCTCTTTTGATTGTGGGTTTTAAGGATATCAGTGGGTCTGTGTTTTCATAATTGTCCCCCAGGCCACCATGCTGCTCAGCCCTTGATTCCAACTACAGTTGCAATCAGGTGGTTCTCAATCTACTAGGACTGTATAACAGGATTGGCCACCTGTTCTACCTTTACTCGTTCAGCCGCATTCATGAGTCTGGCCTATAGGTTATTCAAATTTTGTCCTGCCAAATTTACCGGACAGGAGGTGGACACTGCAAATGAATGTGTGAATACTCCAATACCTACATCTTTACAAGTTACCTGAAGTGGTTTGGTAAATGATTGTGAGGTTGGAAGTCCTTCTTGATGTCTGTTTGCAGCTCATCCACCAGCAACTGCACGAGTTGTCGCTCCCAGAGGGAATCCCACTCTCGGTCCGCTGGAGGGTCCATCTCACTGTAGCTGGAGTATGTTTCCATCAGTCACTTGGCGTGGGGCTCACAGAATTTACCAGGCTCCTGTTTAATCTGACGCACCTTAGTCCAGTCCATGCATCTGGGGAACTTCTCTGAAAATCTCTGGCAGATTCTTTGCAGCTATACTTGATATTGGGTACTTGCCGCAACTAAGTAATGGGTTGTTGAATCAAAGTCCCGTTCCATGTCAAAAATAACCCCATTTTAGGGTTTTGTTAAACAACTGGTCTAATTTGGATGCAGAGGTTCTGCACGGAAGGCCCAGTCTCTGAAGGGCTGTGGCATAGCGAGGCCTGTTCTGCCTGGAATCCGGCAGGTCACTGGCAACATCCCCCAACTCCTTCATCTATAAGGTCGGGAAACCAGAACGTTTACTCCCCCTTATGGATAAGGACATACCAACGTTGGGGCAACTCCTGCTGCCTGAGTCTTCAACCAAGTCCAAAACAAAAGTATACAATGTTAGGAAGGGTAATTCAATGGTATGAGACTGAAACTAGAAACTGTAAATCGGATGGAGTTAAATAGCAATACTGTGGAAGAGGCATGGGAATTTTTTAAAAGCACATTGTTGCAAGTGCAAAAGAACTTCATACCCGTTTCCAGAAAAACTAAATCTAGGAAACTGCAACCAAGCTGGTGTCATGACCTGCTTGTACGATCCTCGTGTGTGCCACGCCCCCTCATTAACCATGTGTGCTGCCCCGATTGTAACCAGCTGTTTTCTGTCAGTTTGAGTAGTCCTGTGTATTTAGTCCACATTCAAGTCTGTTTCCCCAGTCCTGTCATTGAAATCTCTCGCTGTTGGTACCTGTTTTCATCAATAAACCCTCATTCCCGACTCTCCGTTTCCCGGATCCTTGATTCCTCGCTTCCTGCCTGTTCGTCCAGCACGCGATGTCACAGGTGGTTTACTACGAAAATTAAGAATAAAGTCAGGAGCAAAAGGGCTTTCTTCCACAAATGGAAATTAACTAATGATTTCAAAATAAAGCAGGAGTATCTAAGTCTACAGGTTTAGTTAATAACAGTTATAAGGATGACGTTAAAAGTTTCTTCCAATATTTTAACTCCGAAAGAGCTCTAAAAGCTGAAAATCACTCATTTGCAGGATAGTAAGGGCCTTATAATTGAAAATGAAATTGATATAAATGAGTTTAATGATTATTTTACAATGGCTGTTCACAGTAGAATAGCTTACCACCATTTAGTACAAATACAACGATGTCTATGACCAATATATGTATAACTGAGGCTGATGTGGTACAAAGCCTAGCTAAGCTCAAAATAAATAAATCGCAAGGCCCTGATGGCATCTTATCTATAGTTTTAAAAGAGATGAGGGGTATTATTAGCCAACCTTTAACTTTACTATTCCAGAAATCATTATCTGCTGGTGTGGTATCTTCTGATTGATGTTAGATCATGTCTCATGTCCAGAGAGGCTACAACAGGATCTGGATTTAATTAGCGACTGGGCTCATACGTGGCAGATGAAATTTAACATAGATAAATATAAGGTAATCCATGCAGGGAGCAGAAATATAGTAAATATAGTAAAGTACAGATATTTTATGGGTTCCACTGAAATAAAGGTAGCTGATTACGAGAAAGATCTCGGTGTGTATGTTGATACTTCCATGTCCCACTCTTGCCAGTGTGGGGAAGCATTAAAAAAAGGCAAAAGGATGTTGGATTAAACTCCACACACCTAGAGATGTAAGTCAAGAGAAGTGATGCTACGATTATATAATTCCTTGGTAAGATCCCACCTAGAATACTGTGTGCAGGTTTGGTCACCATACCTTCAGAAGGACATTGCTGCCTTGGAAAAGGTGCAACGTAGGATGACTAGAATGATTCCTGCACTTAGAGGAATGTCTTATGAGGAGAGGTTCGCTGAGCTGAATCTGTTTAGCCTCAAGCAAAGGAGACTATGGGGGGACATGATCCAGGTATATAAGATTCTAACAGGTCGGGATGCTGTTCAGCCAAATGACCATTTCAATATTAATTTAAAATACTAGAACTCGTGGCCATAGTGGAAATTAGCTGGAGAACATTTAAAAATGAATCTGAGGAAGCACTTCAATTCAATTCAATTTTATTTATATAGCGCTTTTAACGACATGCATTGTCACAAAGCACTTTACATTTAACCGGCCAGAACCCCACCAAGCAAGCCTGAGGCGACAGTGGCAAGGAAACTCCCTCTAGCAGGAAGAAACCTTGAGTGGAACCTAGACTCAGAAGGGGACCCCATCCTCCTCTGGGCGACCAAGGAGCATGAAACTGCATTTACATTGACATTCATTAGAGTTCATATAGTTATAAAGTCCCAGTTGGTTTCATGTAGTTATATCCAGGAGTCCAGGTGCGGGTTCACACGGTGTAGTCGGCTCGGTATCAGCTCGAAAAAGAGAAGATGGAGAAGAGTTATTGCCCTACACCTAACCGGCAGGACTAAAGCAACTATGACAGCCTGCCTAAAAGAGTGACCTGGAAGGAAGCACAGGCATGAGGGTTTACAGAGGTTTTGGCGTCAAGCCACCTCCCATCCACAGCTTAAGTGATCGGCGAGAGTGGCAGGACGACAGCACCAATCCCCCCTTTCCCCTTCAATCTCAAATAACTATGAACCTCCAGATTTCCCATTCACCTTAGAAAAGAAGATTTAACTATCCAAAAGACTGGCGAAAGAGGTACATCTTAAGCCTTGACTTAAAAGCAGAGATTGTGTCTGAGTTCCGAACACTAATAGGAAGTTTATTCCATAGCTGTGGTGCTTTATGAGCAAATGCTCTTCCCCCAAAGGTAATGTTCTTTATTCTGGGTACGGATAGAATACCTCCATCTCGTCATCTAAGTGTATGATTCGGAACGCAAATGAGGTCACTCACATACTGCGGTGCAAGACCATTTACAGCTTTATAGGTTAAGAGCAGTGTTTTGTAGTCAACACGAAATCTAACTGGCAGCCAGTGCAGTGAAGATAAAATTGGGGTAATATGATTATATGTTTTAGTTTAACTATTGCTAGTAGCGGTTCAATCAATGCTGGGAGCATCGCTGAATAATTTTGATGGAACAGGGTCTAGCATACAAGTAGATGAATTTGAAGATAAAATTAAGTACATCAGTTCTGACTGGTTAACCAATATTCAATATTCAAAATGTTCTGTTTAATTGAGCATATTTTTGGTCAAAAAGTTTCATAAAGTCGTCACTGGAAAATAACCAGTGGTCTGGTTATTAGTCAGCTTGGACACCATAGTAAATAGGAATCTAGGATTATTTTTGTTTATTTCAATTAGTTCTGATAGATACTAGATGATTTGGCGACACTAAGAGCCTTTCTGTAGCTACCCATAGCCTCTTTCCATGCTAGTTCGAACACCACTAGTTTAGTATGATGCCACTTACATTCTGTAAGGACATAAAACTTATAGGTCCTGCAGGCCCCAACTCTGATCAGCCTGCATCAGTCTATTTCAGAGCTCCGCTGGCCCAGGCAAGACTGGACTCAACTCGTCAAACCACCCCTTTTAAGGAAGGCAAAGGCCTGCCGGCTCCTGAGAGACTGGATAGGAATAACTGGAGCAGCACAGAAAAAGCAAGACCTTTCACCCCCGGAGTGACCAGAGTTCCACAATCAATCCACAGCAACAACAGCTGTCAGCCTCCAGACACAGACACCTTTTCCACTATAAACAGGATAACTCAGCACACATAGATGTTAGGGACAAATACACGCATGTTTGGTCTCGTTTGAATAGGCATGAGACGAGGAGTATTATACTCTCAGATTTAAGGCAGTATAGCTTTTCCTAAGAGAAATACAGAAACTTCGGCTCAACCCACCAAACTGAGAGAGATTCTCTCATGGTAGAACAAGGGAATTACAACCACCCCCTAAAGTGATCTGATTGGCTGGGGACTTGAGAACCAAGGTCAGCAATGCCCCTAAAATTAACCATTGACCGAAATTAGTCAGTCTTCAGAAACATGCCATCACCTGGTCTGGATACTTAAGGAAGGGCTTCAGAAGTAGTCGGGGAGTCACTCTGTAATCAGAGCTCCCGCAGAGAACTGGGTGAAAGTCTATCTGTAGTCAGATACTTTCCACAGAACTTTGTTCACTCTCAGCTGAGGAATGTGATTGTTTAATATTGTATTTGTCCAAATGTATTTACAAGTATGTGTCCACATGTCAATAATTGTATATTGTAGTATTTTTAATAAATGTTGTTTCGATTACTTTATGACTGTCTGATTTGCTAACTTCTTCATAAACTTTCCAGATTGGACTTCTATCCTTATTAGGACTATGGTGGTAAATACTATCTTGCAGCCTCTGGGTTAAATCCCATTTATTTATCCGGGTCCCAAACTTGACTGCCCAAGTTAAGTTAGGTGGATACCAAAACTACACCTCTGGAGTTCGCACACGCTGATGACAGGTACCGGTCTACCCTCTGAGGGGCGTACACACTATGTTCCTAGGCACCGGGCATAGTCCCTGAGACGCTCACATGGTAAGACAATGGGTGGCATCGGCGGAGGCCCAAAGTAAACCTCGTACAACCTTTTTTATTTTTAACTGAGCAATTTTCTCTAGTGGAATTAAGCATAGATGCTAAATAATCCGTAATGCTATCAAGTTCAGCAGAATTCGACATTAGTTTGGTTGAAAACGATAGCTCAGGGAGGTTATCGATAAAGTTACTTGCTGTATTTGACGTGATTGTACGTTTGGCATATAGAAGCGAGTCGGGGGGCTAATATTTTGAGCAAGGGAAATATTGAACGCAATAAGATGATGGTCAGAGATAATACTGGACTGAGGCAGTAGAGTTGAATACATGATATGAAGACAACTGGATCACAACTGGATCACGGGGGAATCATAAGCAGGGAAGAACACACAGGCAAACAGCAGCAGCAACATTAAAGGCAGGACTGAGAAGCACATTTATACAAGGCTAAGCAGGGAGCAAACTAGAGGCACCTGAAATGAGTAACACAAGGGCAGGAAGGAGAGGTAAAACAAACGCGGAACAGGCATGGCACGTTATACCACACTAGGGAGGAAACGGGAGGTTCAGGAGGGCAGGGTGTGGCAGGGATCCGTTTCAAAATTTAATTTTGGCTTGTACAAACCTTGGTAAAAGCTGCAAAAGATCGATCAACCACTTTCTGAGCTATTGTCTTAACAAACAAAGCATCTGTTGGGGTGGCGGTGTCTGGGGAATACCATGTGTAATACACCTTGTGAAGATTTATATGTAAAACAAAATATTTTTTGATTCTATCACACATATAGAAATTATCCATCCATCCATTTTCCAAACCGCTTATCCTATTGGGTCGCGGGGGGTCCGGAGCCTATCCCAGAATCAATGGGCACGAGGCAGGGAACAACCCAGGATGGGGGGCCAGCCCATCGCAGGGCACACTCACACACCATCCACTCACACACACACACACACCTACGGGCAATTCAGCAACTCCAATTAGCCCCAGCATGTTTTTGGACTGTGGGGGGAAACCGGAGTACCCAGAGGAAACCCCACAACGACATGGGGAGAACATGCAAACTCCACAGACATGTGACCCAGGCGGAGACACGAACCCGGGTCCCAGAGGTGTGAGGCGACAGTGCTAACCACTGCACCACCATGCCGCCCCTTATAGAAATTATTCTAGGTTTAAATAGTAATTTAGCTGAGTAACTAGGCTGAAATTCTAGATAGTTGCAATTTTAAGAATTATTACTATTATTCACAGCTTTTAAGCATGCAGTTGGATGACGGATGGATGGATATTCAGCCACCAGAAATGCCAATTGTTGTTAAGAGGATCAAAGTCTGCAAAGTAGTATGCAGGGTTTAAGGCCAGAACACAGCATACTCTCCGACAGAAAGCATAAAGTTCACTGGGGGAATTTCTGTGGCCACTGCCTGAACAGCATGTGTGGAGAATGTTTATGAGGGTCGAGCCATGCAGAGCTGCTGGCCCTGGCATGTAATGATGAATCACAAATCAGTTAAAAATCGGTGCAAATGCATGAAGATTTAAACCGGCTGATGTGGAAAATGAATCACTATTGTAGGAGTACTTCACAGTACTTTAACAGAAAAACTGGTGTAATATTACATTTGATTTCACAATGTGAGTTTGACGTCAGATGTCACTGCGTATCACGTCGACATCGTACGTCAGTTTTTGGTTTTGAGCGAACGCGAGATGATGAATGAATTTGAAACTGAGGACGGCACAGTGGTTAGTGCTGGCTTCGGTCCAGGGCCCTTTCTGTGTGGAGTTCGCATGCTCTCCCCGTTTTCGCCGGGGACTCCAGGTTCCTCCCACGGTCCAAAAGCATGCAGGATAGGTTGACTGGTGAGTCTAAATTGGCCCTGTAGTTGTGTGAGTGTGTGCGACCTGCGGTGTGTAGGTGACTGCCTGGGCTTGGTTCCTGTCTGCGCCCCTTGTTCCCGGGATAGGCTCCGGTCTCCCCCGCGATCCCAGTTGGGATTAAGTGGTTTCAGAAAATGGATGGATGGACGCACCGCCCGATCTTCAATTGGCGGTGTGGCAGCATATTAGCTTTCCGGTAATCACAAACGAGGAGGAAACAGCGAGAAAAGCACAGACAAGACATAAACTGCATGCAAACATTGTAATAGACTGATAACATACACAAACAGGTCCACTGGCACCACCGTGAGCTGAGTGAAGATTATTAAAAGGGCAAAGCACGCTAAAAAGCTGCACATGCAAACCTTAGCTTATTTATTTGATTTATTTTTTTTTATTTACTTATTTTGATTTGGGATTTTTTTCAACAGTATTTTATTCAAATTCAGTTGCACTGTTCACAACAGTGTCAACAGTTCAGAAAGATAAATATAAGAATATTTTTGAATATATTTGTCTGCAGCTCATTCTGCAAAAAATGAGAAAATTGAACTCAGAATCGTGAATCGTATCAAATGGTGAGTTGAATGTATCGTTACATCCCTAGTTCTTACAGTAGTACTATGGTATGGTGGAGCCACATGACAGGAAGGCAGTACATTGCGAAGTCTGTTAAGAACATCATTCGCACTGAACTGCCCTCCATTGACCAGCTGTACTTTAACTGCCACAGTAACAAGGTTCAGTCTATAATCCAGGACTCTGACCACCATCCACAAACACTGACTAGCAGATTCATGAACAGCTTCATTCGCCAAACAATTCAAACCTGCAGCTTTTGCATCCCCTGTAATAGTCATTTCCACGGCAGCTGCACTGTACAGCTGTTCCTGCACTTTATCCACCACTGACCACGTATCATCCAGTTTTGTCCTGCTTTGTATCGCACTGTTTCTGCACCATGTTGTCTTGTACTCCCTTGTGTTGTTATGCACCATCTGTGTTGTTCTGAGCAGTGCCATGATGCAATATTACAAAAAGATCTTGAGGAAATGCAGAGTTCTGGAGGAGATTCTCACAGATCATGGCATGTGTTTATACTGAAGAAACTGTACAAATTGCTAGACATAAAACACAGGACTGGCAACTGTGGTACGTTTTAACACCTTGATAAAAAACTTAAAATCCATAGTAAGTAGGACAACCTCATAGAACCTTTACTAGTCATTGTTCAGAAGATTAACACGGATTAAAAACCATTACTATGAAAGCACGCTAATCAGTTAAGTTGATTATGTGGAGAGAGAGAAAAAAAACTGTCTTTGAAAAAGATCAACCATAGAACGAAGCTGCAGCATTGACACCCCCTAGTGGTGATTTGAAGATAGTTCTGTCTGTAGCAGCTAAGCAGTAGATTTGGCGTCAGGTGCCATGACAAACTCAGTGCTGCTCGGTTTGAACGGCAGAAGCACAAAAATAAAGGGGGCATCTACTGCACGCCCCCCACCCTTGAAAATGGTACAAATTATCATGCAACAGTTTTCTTAAGTAAGTCTTTTTGGGCGTCTGCAGAAACCTCCACGATGCGATTGCCCTGATTAAGAAGTGCGCAGCGGATACAATTTGGGATGCATCGTTCATCCGATTTATTAATATATAATTATTAGTATGTCTATATTATTTTAGAAACGTTACTTGACGAATATTTTTCATTGAGATTGATTCCCCGTTTAAAATTTTGGTGACACTTCATATTTTTTAAGAGAGACAGACAATTTGACGCATGCAATTTGCAGAAATATGTTGTGCCGCTATAAAGTACACAGGCAGCATGACAAACATAAGTACTCACTGAAGCCACGACATACGCCCGGCTGGCCCCAGCGGTACCCCTAAGAAGAAGGCTTTTTTCACAACCCACGACCATCACGAGGGCAAAAAAAACTGAATAGCCTAGAATTTAGTTAATTACAAGGCACATATTTATTGGAGCAAGAGCTCTAACATAAAACTACCTTGTAATTATAAAGTATTATGGCTGTGAACAATGTACAAACAGGCACAGAAAGTAAAATACTCCAAAAATGCAAAGAACCTAAATATTTTTGTTTCCACCGATTCACTCTTGATGTGTTAGGAGTCACAGTTCAGTAGCCTATTCTTCAGTATCTGCATTTAAGACCACCAACTGCTCTTTCTCCTCCTTCGCTCGTCGGCTCAGAGTATTGGACTTGGTAAGTAATGTTGCCCTTTTGGTTCCAGCAGCACTCTCTGCTTCCTCTGCCATGTGCTCAGCATCCTTTTGTAAACTCTCACATACACTTTCCAGTGAGACTCTCTTCCTCTTGAGTTCCTCAAGTTTTCTTTTTTGCTTTTCGCTCATCTTTCACCTTTGGTCAGAGGCGCTTTGGTTGCTCCCCCACACACTCTGACATGGTCGCATATAAGCCTCTGTGCAACAACTGTTTCCTCTGATAAGTTGCAGGTCTCCACCTCTATTCGTTCCACTTCGGCTTGCCCATAGGACAGCAGCAGCAAGTTCTTGCAGAACATCCAGAGGTCAGGATAAGGCCCACTAACTTTTTGATGTAAAAAGACATCAACTTTGGATGGTGCTGAAGGAATGAAGGATATAAAATCCAAGCCTTTTGCCTCATTGTGCAGGTGATTATCAGACTGCTGGGATATTGCATCACCTGTAATTACATTAATTACAGTAGATTAGATGCAGATCAACAATGTCAATACACAGAATCACATGTAGAATAGGAAAGTGATTTATAACCCAATTTTCCTATGATACCATAAATGTGCAATCATTTTAATTTAATCTTGAGATATCTCTAGGCTCATCAAAGAAAATATAACTGGGCTGATGCTTCTTTTCAAACACCAAGAGTCGGTCTTCTAAATACTGCTAAAATCTACGTGTTAACACTATTCAGTTCAGGGACGGATTATGGGTTGTGTGGGCCCCTGGGTAAAACGTTCGCGAGGCCCCCCCCCCACCACCACCACCTGCACCACCACCACAACCACCACAAGTCAAGGGCCCTTGGCAGCCAAACACCCTCCCTATAGGGTCAGGGGACCTTGTAGGCAGAGGATCAAAGAATGTAGGCCCTCTAAAATAGACAAACGAAAATACATTGCTGATAAGCGTTGCAAATTGTTTTGGGCTTGGGGCCCACGGGCCCCCTGCACCCCAAGGGCCCCTGGGCAGCGGCCCCGCTAACCCGGTTTGTAATCCGTCCCTGATTCAGTTAGATGTGAAAAAAGAAAAGCATAATTTAAAAATAATATTCTGAACTATCCTATTCTTATCCTATGATTTACCAGCAGATATCCTGCCTGCCAACCGATTCTCCTGCGCAAACTTCTGCATGAGATTTCTCCTTTTCTGCTGGCAGTTATTGTCACGATCGGGTACGGGTGAAGCGGCGATCGTGCGGGCAAGCAGGCAAGCAGGAAGCAGGAATACGGGGCAAACGGGAGTTTAATACGAGGACAGGGACCGGGAAACAGCTCACGCTTACGAACATCAGACATTAATGACAGACAAAGCAAACTGGGGAGACCAGGACTTAAATACACAGAACAAGGCAGCAGGAAACAAGACACGACTGGGCAGGATCAGGAAATCACACGTGGGTAATTAGGGGGCGTGGCACACACGAGGAGCGGACGAGCCGGGCATGACAGAACCCCCCCCCAAAGGCGCGCTACACCGGGCGCGCCAAGGAAGGGGGCGACGGACGGGACGAGGCAGAACAGGACCTGGAAAACAAGAACAGAATTTACGCACGACGGGAAACAGGACCGAAGCACAAAACAAAGCCAGGGACAAGACGTGCGACAAGAGCTGACAAAGGGATGGGAAGGCAGACAGACAGATCAGGAAGGGAGAAACAGAGGGAACAGGCGGAACACAAGGAGCGGGAGTGACGGGAGGGAACGACGGGAAACCAGGAATGGAGAAAGGAGGAAAGACAGGAGGAGGAGCAAACAAAGGAGGGACCAGGGCAGGAGAGAAGGGAGAGAAGGCGGGGGAACAAAGGGGAGCCCGTGGGAGCCCCAGCGGGCGACGGGCGGCAGCCGGAGGGGCCGCAGGCGGCCGGGAGGCCGGAGCCGGAGGGGACCGAGAAGGGGCAGAGGAGACAGGGCGAGGGACCCGCGGAGGGGCCAGGGAGGGAGCAGGAGGGAGCACCAGGGAAGGGGACGAGGGAGCTGGAAGGGGCCAGGGCGAAGGCACGGAGGAGGGGGGAGCCGCAGCAGGCGGCGATGTCCGGGGGAGGGCCGGAGGTAGGGGCCCCGCAGGCGACCGACCAGGACCCGGAGAGGGGAGCGAGGCAGGGCGACGAGGCACCGGAGAGGGACCCGCAGGCGCCAACCGAGCCCCAGCGCAGGCGAGGCAGGGCGAGCCAGGGGGCAGGGCGGGCGGGACCCCAGCCCTGCGTCTGTGTCCCCTCCCTTTACGGGACACAGACCCCAGGTCGGGGTCGAATTCGCCGGGGTGAGAGAGACAAAGTCACTGGAGGAGAAGGGACAGGAGCTGGAGCTGCTGCAGGCGGAGGGGGCGCCTCTGGAGCGCGGTCAGGGACTGGAGCGCGGTCAGGGACTGGAGCGCGGTCAGCTGGCCCGGGAGCCGCTGGAGCGCGGTCAGGACTTGGAGCGCGGTCAGGGGGCGCCTGCCCTGGAGCTGCAGCAGGCGGCTGCAGTGGGGGCGCCTGCCCTGGAGCTGCAGCAGGCGGCTGCAGAGGGGGCGCCTGCCCTGGAGCTGCAGCAGGCGGCTGCAGAGGGGGCGCCTCTGCAGGAACTGGAGCGCGGTCAGGAACTGGAGCGCGGTCAGGAACTGGAGCGCGGTCAGGAACTGGAGGTGGCTGCAGTGGGGGCGCCTGCCCGGGAGCTGCAGCACGGTCAGGAACTGGAGGTGGCTGCAGTGGGGGCGCCGGCCCGGGAGCTGCAGCAGGCGGCTGCAGAGGGGGCGCCTCTGCAGGAACTGGAGCGCGGTCAGGAACTGGAGCGCGGTCAGGAACAGGAGCTGGCTGCAGAGGGGGCGCCTGCCCGGGAGCTGCAGCAGGCGGCTGCAGAGGGGGCGCCTGCCCGGGAGCTGCAGCAGGCGGCTGCAGAGGTGGCGCCTGCCCGGGAGCTGCAGCAGGCGGCTGCAGAGGGGGCGCCTGCCCGGGAGCTGCAGCAGGCGGCTGCAGAGGGGGCGCCTCTGCAGGAACTGGAGCGCGGTCAGGAACTGGAACGCGGTCAGGAACAGGAACGCGGTCAGGAACAGGAGCTGGCTGCAGTGGGGGCGCCTGCCCTGGAGCTGCAGGTGGCTGCAGTGGGGGCGCCTGCCCTGGAGCTGCAGGTGGCTGCAGTGGGGGCGCCTGCCCTGGAGCTGCAGGTGGCTGCAGTGGGGGCAGCGAAGGCGGCTGCGCAGGCGGCGGCGGCTGCACGGGAGCGGGGTCCGCCGGCAATGGCGGCTGCACGGGAGCGGGGTCCGCCGGCAATGGCGGCTGCACGGGAGCGGGGTCCGCCGCCAATGGCGGCTGCACGGGAGCGGGGACTGCAGCCCTCTGGAGCAGTAAGAGCTGCCGCACGTCCTCTGCCATACTCACCAGCTCCTCGGGGTCGGAAGCGGGAGTAAATGCTGCAAAGCTCCTCTGGAGTCGCTCCGCTAGCCCCGCTACCTCCGGACTTACTGGAGGGACCAGTTCCCCCCAGATCCTCCAGAACAACCCCTGGAGGGCAAAGAACTGGGAGGCGCAGTTCACCGGCTTCCCTAAGTGAGGCGCGGGCAGCGCCTCCGGGGTGGTTACTGCAGGGGGAGAGAGCTGTGTGTCCGTGGGCGTTAACGGAGGGAGCTCCTCGGGACAGGCAATCGCCGGTCTCCTCCTCCTTCTCCGGCGCCCAGCGGCGGCGAGAGGTGGTGCGATGTCCTGAGAAACAGGCGGTGAAAGGATCGGCTCCGGGTAAGGGTAGAGGAAGGGCTCCTCGTCCTCATCCTCACTGGAGAGCCAGTACTTCCACACGGGATCGGGGTAGTGTGTGGTCAGCTTCCGGGCTGGAGGTAGAGCGGGTACTTCCCTCTCATTCTCCTCCGAAGTGATCCATAGCCGGGAGAGCGAACAGGCTCCCAGGCGGATCGTCTCCTCCGGTCCTCTCCTCCTTCTCCGGGGGCCTTTCCTTTTGTGGTCTGTCATTCTGTCACGATCGGGTACGGGTGAAGCGGCGATTGTGCGGGCAAGCAGGCAAGCAGGAAGCAGGAATACGGGGCAAACGGGAGTTTAATACGAGGACAGGGACCGGGAAACAGCTCACGCTTACGAACATCAGACATTAATGACAGACAAAGCAAACTGGGGAGACCAGGACTTAAATACACAGAACAAGGCAGCAGGAAACAAGACACGACTGGGCAGGATCAGGAAATCACACGTGGGTAATTAGGGGGCGTGGCACACACGAGGAGCGGACGAGCCGGGCATGACAGTTATCTGGCTGGTGTGCATTTTGTTTGGGTCCAAGCACGTCATCTCATGTACAATCGAGTACTTCAGAGGGCATTTATCCAAGGCCTTTTTGCACATTTTTGAGAGCACAATCTGGCAATTTTTTTTAATCTGAAGGACACCAAGGTCACTTCCACTGCCTTTGGCTCCTGACTGTCTCTGACAAAAAGATGGTTTGTCAAATTTCCAGAATCTTTCTGCACACTCAGCCCAAGGTTAACACTACCTCAGCTGTACATATCAAACCAGCTCAAACTCCATGTTATTCACATATTTTTTACTTCACAATTGTTTGATACATTTGTATGTAAAGATACCAGTGAATTCACAGAAGTCCCACCTTGATGACAGCCATTCCTATATCCACCTCCTTTGGACTGAGCCAGAGTTTTTGCCTGTACAACAGCTGTACATGTTGCTACACAACACTTAAACATTCTATTTCCTCAATGAACTATTTTTTTTGCATCAAAAGCCATGAAGCAGCAATAAAATCTTTAAAATATGCTTACCAATAAATATGGTTCTCCCATTTAAACACATGTAAAGATAAACCATGGATATTTAAAAATCATGGGTTCGTTAATGAGTTTAAATGTTATTGAATGGCTTACCTTAAACTTCTCCAGTAAGTCTTCAGCGGTGGAGTGGCTCATGTACTGTGATCCCAGAACCAGGACTGCACTCGAGAGCCATTCTCATAATTCACCCAATACCTGACATGCACATCCAGTTGTTTTCTTTTGATGGTCCTGTTCATACTTACGTCAAACATGACAACGAAGCTCCCTTTTAATATATGGAGCGAGTCCAAATCGCGCAAGAAAAGCGGTTTTATCTTTACCACAAGTGACCCTGCGAGTCAGGGAACATCACCCTGGAGACGGTGTGAATGTCATCATTGGACGTATAGGAGTGATGTCGGCAAACCGTTTGCAAAGCCCATAGCACTTCTGCTTTCAGTGTGGGTTGAGGAGGATGTACTGAAGGCATTATTTGTCATGGGATCCGGAGACACTGCCAAAACGGGTGTAGGCCTATCTTTAGAGGTTGTACTTATCTCCACTGAATAAACATTTGAGGAAAATTTTTAGGTTAAAATCTGGGCTTATTCTATACTGAACAAAAATATAAACGCAACACTCTTGTTTCTGCTCCCATTTTTCATGAGATGGACTTAAAGACCTACAATTCATTCCAGATACACAATATTACCATTTCTCTCAAACATTTCTCACAAATCAGTCTAAATGTGTGATAGTGAGCACTTCTGCTTTGCTGAGATAATCCATCCCACCTCACAGGTGTGCCACATCAAGATGCTGATCTGACATCATGGGTAGTGCACAGGTGTACCTTATACTGCCCACAATAAAAGGCCACCCTGGAATGTGCAGTTTTTTGCTTTATTGGGGGTCTGGGGACTCAGAACCGGTCAGTATCTGGTGTGACCACCATTTGCCTCATGCAATGCAACACATCTTCTTCGCATAGAGTTTATCAGATTGTCAATTGTGGCCTGTGGAATGTTGGTCCACTCCTCTTCAATGGCTGTGCGAAGTTGTTGGATATTAGTGGGAACTGGTACACGCTGTCGTATACGCCGGTCAAGCACATCCCAAACATGCTCAACGGGTGACATGTCCGGTGAGTATGCTGGCCATGCAAGAACTGGGACATTTTCAGCTTCCAAGAACTGTGTACAGATCCTTGCAACATGGGGCCGTGCATTATCTGTCTGAGTGGCTGGTCTCAGACGATCTTGGAGGTGAACCTGCTGGATGTGGAGGTCCTGGGCTGGTGTGGTTACACGTGGTCTGCGGTTGTGAGGCCGGTTGGATGTACTGCCATATTCTCTGAAACGCCTTTGGAGACGGCTTATGGTTGAGAAATGAACATTCAATGCACGAGCAACAGATCTGGTTGACATTCCTGCTGTCAGCATGCCAATTGCACGCTCCCTCAATGCTTGTGGCATCTGTGGCATTTTGCTGTGAGACAAAACTGCACATTCCAGGGTGGCCTTTTATTGTGGGCAGTATAAGGTACACCTGTGCACTACCCATGATGTCAGATCAGCATCTTGATGTGGCACACCTGTGAGGTGGGATGGATTATCTCAGCAAAGCAGAAGTGCTCACTATCACACATTTAGACTGATTTGTGAGAAATGTTTGAGAGAAATGGTAATATTGTGTATCTGGAATGAATTGTAGATCTTTAAGTCCATCTCATGAAAAATGGGAGCAAAAACAAAAGTGTTGCGTTTATATTTTTGTTCAGTGTACATTGATTTACAGAATCAAATTTAAAAAACAAAAATACACTGATTTTATACAGATTACTAACTTTTGGGGATCACAATACAAATCTAAATATTTTAGACAAGTTACTTATCTGCTTATTGAATGGTGGGCGAAAAAAATATCTGTATAGTGTCCATTATCTAAAACCCCGCAATGACGTAGTTTGTGTTGTTCTTAAAATAATATTAACTTAAACGGTCAATCTGATTTTCTGGAGGAAAAATAATAGTTTTGATGAATCAACAGCTTGGGAAAATAGTCGCTAGATTAATTCAAAGAAAAATTGTCTGTAGTTGCACCTCAACAGTATAACCAGTGATAATACTATATAAATAAAATTAAAGTAATGGCACCAGCATAGACAGACACAGTAACAGTACAGAATGAGGTAACAGTGGCAGTGTGAGGAAATGTCAGCGTCACTGGCTGGTTAACAGCAATGGGGAGGAAACTTGTCTCTAAATCTGGAAATGCTTGTGCAGATGGATGGATGGAAGGTGAAAAGTGACAGTGCTGGGTGGCTAGAGTCTCTCAAGGTGCTGCTTGCTTTTCTGAGGCAGCACCTGAAGACGATGCCTTTGACCGCCAGAAGCTGTGTGCCCGAGGAACTGGAAGCTGTTGAAGCCTCTACAGCATCCTCTGCGATGTAGATAGGACTTTGGGGAGTCATCCGTTTGCGAAAGTCCAGGATCAGCTCCTTGGTTTCTCTAGCGTTGAGGGTGATGTTGTTATACATGGTGAAGAGCTGGGCCTACAAATCCCAGCATTCAAGAGGTGAAAATACAGACTTAGAGGGAATTTGGGAAAAGTGAAAAAATCCTCTTTACTCGTGTCTGTATAAATCTCACCAAGCGTAACTTTGCAGATTAAAGACTGGCTGAGAGTGTAAATGTAAACGCTGATAAGGAGTCAGGAACAAAGTGCTCATGTAGTGCACACCTGGGTCCAGAGGGCCCTTGTTCAGATGGAAAACTGAACAGGCATCTTTTGTGCTAAATGACAGCCGGTGCTGCTCAAGATGATGGACACTATGGGGAAATAAAAAAAAAAAGAGTTTTGAATGAAAAGACACACAAGAGTAACAGTGCAGCCTTGGTCACGTCTCCCCAGCTCATGACTGGACCAGGCTCCACATTGACCCCAAAACTGGCTTTACACACAGGAAACTCACTGAAACTCAACACAACATTGTCCTGATCTTGCCTGGGGAGTTTCACCTGGTTACTGAGATGACCGGCAGCACAGACAGTCTTACCAGCAACAGATATGCTATTAAGGGGTGCGAAGCGTCTGCTGCCAGCACATGGCTTTATATCTGTCGGCTGCATTTGCGCTGCTCCTCCCTCCTATAAAGAGGACAGTTGAACAGCAGTGTGAAGAAAGGGCACAGAAGCAGAAGTCAGTGGAAAAAGCCCCATTACTAACCCTAAGCCCAACTTACTGCAAACAGCCCACTGTATTTCATATGTCTGCTTCATATTTTCCATTTAATTGCCATAATCTCTGGCAGTCAGTGACAAAAGTTATTTACCCTTAAACAGTACTGAGATTGAGTAGAGTGAGGTACTTACGCGGTATTATGGAAGAATAAAAGCTGAGTCCCATGTCCAGGCGAGATGCGTAGCTGACAGGCTGATGAATGTTTCAAACTCTTACCTCCACCGTACTGACAGGAACGGCGAGCTGCTGTGGCATCATGGCATTAAACTTCTGTTTCTCCAGGGAAGAAAACAACCAAGACCAACCTTAATAATCCACACACTTTGAAGACTGACATAAATGGTAAATATGAGACGTAAATATCATCCAACACTACCAGGTACTCAGTGAATACTCAGTCATGCAGAAATATAATCTAAAGTTATAATTATGGGGACACGTGGCCGTCCACTGCAGGTGACAATGTCCTAAACTCTTTCATACTTAAAGAACACATACAGTTATTACTTTGTAAGGATGCATAAAACTCCAGTTCAGTAAATTTATGGAATATATACTGCAGCAACTACTTTATAGTCATTTATTAAGTAACTGACTTATTTCTTCCCTGCGGGAACTTGTAATTATGCTGAAATAAAAATGTAACTTAACAGCGTTAAAAAGAACTCAGGAATCCAGTCCAAAATGCTTTAGTTTGACATGTGATCAAAATTCAAACTAAATTTCATAGAGTAAACTAATACATGATAGCATCCATGCAAAAGATCAACGGCAGAACAGGGGCTCTTAAGGCAGACTGCATTAAAAAGGAATTAATCATCTCTCTCAATTTAAATTTGGGATAATAATTCTCTTCAGAAGCCTCCATAGAATAGTGCATCCATCCCCTCACTTATGTGTAGAGACGTATCCTAAGGCTCTGGCAACAACATTCAGGTCAACAGCATCAAAAATTTCACAGCTAGTTTTAAAACTTGTTTTTCACTTTACGTTACAGCAAGTTAGTTAATATTAAATTATTGCAACGTGCAGATTAATAGTCAGAAAAGGTTTTTGAAATTTACATAATGATAAATGAGAACTATATTTGATTACTAATTACTGTTGACTAATTTCCTGTCTGGACTTTTCCCCCTTCATTGTTAAAAGTCATTATATGTCTGGGTGCCAGTCAGTGGAAGCACACAGACACCTGGCCTATTCATTCAGCACCAGCCCATCAAGTAGAGAATTCAGCACCACGGACAGTGACCTGTGTTACTATGACATCAGGTCATTGGCTCTAAATATTTTTCTAGAAATAACTAAATGGCTCTATTGTAGAAATTTCCAGCCAGAGACTGGGTTCCTATATGAAGAGAATATTATTATTCAGACAAAGAAAATAAACTACAGAAAACTAGCTCTGCATGTCATCTCCCCTTTACTCCTTAAGCAGGGCACACGCACATCAACAAGTACCAATGCAGCAAATACAGATGAACAATTTCACAGCTTCAGAAGAAGTCAGATTTCTGTGTAATTCAGAGATTGTCAAAGACTTCTGATAGAACATTTTCTGCACTTGAGTCTAATTTCAAGATAAATTGCACCTGGGTCTATTAAAACAAGGTGATGCTGCCTGACCTACCAACCAAGGCTGGGGAGGAAACGTAGGAATACAAGGAAAGCAAGGAAGAAAAGCAGCCACCCTATCTCATGGTCACGGACACAAACATCAGGGAGTGTTATGAAGAAGACACCACACTTAGGACCATTGGTTTTACGCAGTGAATTACACCAGAGAGAGTTTTTACATTCTAGCTGTGTTATGTAACATTCCTCAGCCTTCAGCTTTTTTCCCCACACAATGCAGGACATGCAGGGGTGCCAAACAAAACAGTGGAGCTGCAGTGTAGCCAATTATTTCTTTCAGTAGTTTTAAGATGGTTTGTGAGGTTGTGTGTTAGAGATGGCGGTGAGCAACACTGAGGCATCTCAGGGAACCATGTTGCCCATATTAAAAAACATGCACGCATGCAACTCAGGCAATCCAGCATTTCTTATTTCAGTTACGTATGACACTGCATGTTGCGGTTTTACATGTTCACTACAAGTCAGTGGTTTTTTCCTTGTATGATTATGGCCACATTCACACCAAAAACACACTAGACATACTGTACAAGGCACTCAAGGGAAAAATTCTCAGAACACAAAGTGAATGTATCAACCGAAGAAGGATTTTTCCTTTTCGGAATATTCATTTTTTTCCATGTGGAACCACTGTCCATGATTCAATTGAGTGCATTCAAAGAATGATACATCAAAACTAATAGTGACAAAATATTCATTTAATATGCATTGTACATGAATGTAGGACTTAGATGTTGATGAATTTCTCATCAGTGAAGGGCATATACACTTAAGGGGTATTATGAAAAAAAAAGTTGAGAACCCAGAAGTAACTATCCGATTAAAGATGTAATCTGGTACATGTGCAGACCAGTGATGGATATGTAAATGATTCAAATTGCAAGGAGTTGGCATGTTTAATCACCAGACACAGGATGCCTCGTAGTCACATTAGACAGTGTTAACGGCACTTGACGGAGTTTGATAGGGTTGCATTGCGGGTTTACATGAAGCCAGGTGGTCATGTGCTGCAATTGCATGTGGGCCATGCGGATATCACAGTGGCCTGATATTGAAACCAATGGGCACGTGAGGCATCCACACACGTCGTGAAGTTTCTGGTCATCCAAGACAGACCACGCCAAGGAAGGATCGTCGGATTGTGCTCCAAGCATCACAGATCCCCATGACACCTGCGCCTGATATATGGACACAGCTACTGGACTCTCTACAACACCCTATATCATCGTGTCGCGATGACTGGCATCAGCTGGACTACGGGTTCACCGTCCCATGCATAGGCTGCCGTTCACAATAGCACAGAAACGGTTGCGTTTGGAGTGGTGTAGTCACTGGGAGGCATGGACTGATGGACTGATGACGACTGGCGTCCTACCATGTTCAGCGATACATCTCAGTTCTGCAGTACCACAGATGACCGTCATGTGCGTATGGTGGCGCTGCAGGGAGAGGAGCAATCCTGCCAATGCTGTGGAGTGACACACCACACTCTGACGGCACAGTGGTACACCAGTGACATCCTAGTAGTATCCGGGCCCAGGGGTGTGCTATACCCTACTGACATGGGACCAGCAGTGTGACCATACCGCCAACTCCGTGGTCCGTTTGATCTGATGATTATAATCATCGCGATACAGTCACATGCCCTTTCATCACATGCAGATTTCATTTTCACAACTTAGTCTGTTGCCCTTCACTTTTTTGCCACTGAGTTTGTGTTTTGACACTAAGTTGATGGGAATTGATTATTTAAGCGTCATCTAAAGAGCTTATATTAATTGGGTAAATTGCATAAGACTCACATGGTATTTTGAAAAGATTCCCATATGCGCTGATTAGCTGGGGTTGATCCAAGCAGCTGTGCACTTTTCTCCTGTAACATAAAAGTTTGCTTTTAGGACAGAAAACAAGGTTAAGACCATATTATGTAGTTTACATCTATCAAAATAAAACCAAAGTCACTGTTACCAAAAGAGTAACCATGTGTTATCAAATTTCCTAACATTTTGCTTCATCTTACTTTGGATGCCCATGGTTAGGAGAGAAGCAGAAATCTGCTCAATCATAAGAAAGACTTTTATTGCTACAGGGAGTGAGATCTTGTTGCAGGTGACAAGGCAGGATAGAGTGTGTTTAGAAAAATAATGAAGAGGGAATGTGAGTGTGAGCTATCGTGGCATCTGTGTATAACCCAATATGGCGGCATCCTTCTGAATGTAAATAACATAGCCGGCTTAATTAGCTTAATCAAGCGTAATTGAACTAAGGAAAATTTAGCAATATACTTTCCCTGCTTGGTGTGATAAATACAGCAGCAGCTGCTGGTGGACGGGCTACAAACAGACATCAAGAAGAAATCCCACCTCACAGCCATTTACTGTACCAAACCCCTTAATGTAACTTGTAAAGATGTAGGTATTGGCGTATTCACACATTCATTTGCAGTGTCCACTTCCTGTCCAGTAAATTTGGCAGGACGGAATTTGAATAACCTATAGGTCTGACTCATGTATGCGGCTGAAGGAGTAAAGATAGAATGGGTGAAGAATCCTGTTATACAGTCCTAGTAGACCGAGAACCACCTGATTGCTACTGTAGTTGGAATCAAGGGCTGAGCTGCATGGTGGCCTGGGGGACAATCATGAAAACACAGACCCACTGATATCCTCAAAACCCACAATCAAAAGGGGAGTCAGGCACGGTGGCCAACCACTTGGCCCGTTAAGCCACATGGTGGCCCGATGAGCAGGCAAACACACTATGGGCTAAGGGGTACAAGACAGAGGAGAGAATAGGATGGCCAGTGACATGTGAACAGGACAAGGCAGGGATGGATTCTGACATAGGTACCATACTACTTTGTTTAAATATGCCCAAGTGCATAGAATGTTTTAGTGCAAGTCTTAGACAATGGTATCTCTGAATGACACCGCAGTCTGACTCTTCCTGAAGGCCCTGAGAAGTTGTTTGTATGCACTTGCTGCCTTGACACTTGCTGATGTGCGTGTGCTCTGCTTGAGCAGTAAAGGGGAGATCACATGCAGAGATGATTTTCTGTAGCTTCTCAGTCCGAGTAAAAATAAAATCTTCTCGTTATATAGGAACCAAGTCTCTGGCTGGAAATTTCTACAACAGAGCCATTTAGTCATTTATAGAAATATACAGAGCCAATGAAGGAACCAGATGTCACAGCACAGTAACACAGGTCACTGTCCGTGGAACTGAATGAATAGGATAACCGGCCAATGTGTTTGTGTGCTTACACTGATTATATGTCAGGGGGGAAAATATTTATATCATTGTTGCGATGAACGTCATTCCAGCAAGTGGTTACGTCGTTCACGCAAGTGGTCATGCGGAACCAAAGTTTACTCACCTGTGTGCACCCGAGGGGAAGGCATTAACGGACGCACCTGCTCTTTATTTTGGATAAAGTCGGCAAAACGCATTGGTAGCGCGACAAGCAAAGGGTCAAATCTACACCAAGTGCTTCTGGAACTGTGCTGCGATTGTGTACTGAAAAGTAGACTCTGAACGGACAGCCGGTAAGACCATGAACCATGCGTGTTGGACTTTGTTGCAAATGTTATTTGTAGCAAGCACTACCTGTTGCGAGTGGGGTTTATTTCTTAATGGGGTGCGCTAATGAGGCATTGAGGCGCTGGTGCTGGCTTGTAACATTATATGAGTTGTGGTATTTGACTGTATTAGGAATAAATGGTGTGCTGTAAGTGTCTTAATGACAATATGTGGAATGCTGTTTTATTGATTCAGATGTTTGCATTAATGCGGTTTAAAAGGGGGGGTTCTATTTTTAGTTTATCTAAAAGTTAAATATTAAATTGCTAAAAAGAAAAAAAAAAAGTATTAAGGGTGAACTTTCCTTTTAATAATTCATATGGGCAGAAGTGTTAAACCTATTGTTCGATTGTCTAATTGGTTAGCTTTTCATTGCAATTTATTGCGTTGAGTAACTCATTTATGTGTTTCCCCAGTGGTTTGATCTTAAACTTTGATGTTTGGAGGAATTTTATTCAGAACAAGTTATGTATAATTGTGTGGAAATTTGAAGCTGAGATTGGTCATTCATTGTATATTTTGTGTGTATGTGTGTATATATATATATATATATATATATATATATATATATATATATATATATATATATATATGCATTTAAAGTAAAATTTTGTGTTTGCTCATAAGATAGATTGGTGAAAGTTGGTGTTTTGTGGTTTAAGGTTTTTCACCTGTAAATGCCTGGCTTGAGGAAAGCGAAGATAAAATAAAAAGGGATAAAGAGTCCAAAAAGAAGGCCTGGTTATTCTGAGTGAAATCCAGTTATATGTTCAGTTTTGGTACATCTCTATCAAGTGAGGGGTAAAGCACAGTAAGAATTGTGATCACTTGACAATCATTGAGGGGAAAAATGTAAAAATATATACAGTAAGGACAATATAATCGTAATTTAATGTATCCCTTCTGCTCTTTAAAAAGCACAATGTCTGACTGACAAATATGTCTATTATTAGCACATTTTAATAATTTAATTAATATTAAGCAGTACACCTATTTCCTGTAATCACTCTGCGTTAAAGCAATTTTTAAAACTAGCTGTGAACTGGATGCTGTTCTGACTGTTGTTGCCATGGTGCCTTATTTACTTTCAAATCGTATTGTCCACAACCTGATCAAAGGACCAAACTTTAAAATCAGTGCAGGGTAGTGTCGCAAGTAGTGATGCTTAGGCTTTAACCTATGTCCTGGAAAGAAAGAAAATCTACAAGCAAGATATTCTTGGATAAGAACGTCAAGGTATGCAACCTCTGGCAATAAAATTTTCTGTGCACAAATCAGCTCCACAATGTCTTTTAGCTGAAGGGTCAACTGCCAATCATCATCTGTGGGCTCTTTCACCTTGTCACACATGATCACAGGAAGAAGTCTTAGAAAATTCCAGTTCTGAACAGCCTGACCATAAAGCTTTACTCCATTGGAGTTTACTGCACATGGCTTACTCAACACATCAGAGCCACTGTACTTAAATTTCTTAATGCGTCTATTCAGAATTGAATAAGTGAACCACTTTTTTTGCTTGATGAAGTACTTCAGGTAAAGGGCTAAATCATAGGAAAGGATACCCTCAAAAATGTCATGGCCTAAACAAGGTGGCAGGCCAGGCATACAAACATCGAAGTAATTCAATGAATTAAAACTCAGATATTATACCTTCAACGTTTTGTTGTTCCTCAGACTGTAAAATGCATTTGGATCTGTTTGAAAATCTGTTCGGGTTGTCCGGCAATACCTGCAGAAATATTCAGAAAAACTAAAATTTTCTGTAAATCCACCGATATTATGAGACCCCAAATTGTCCCCTGCAATGCACAAAACAGTCCCTTTAACTTTTTCCTCTGCCACCGTTATTCCATTGTCTTCCAGGTCTTTTAAGTCTGCAATGAGCCTTGAGAAAACTTTGTCATGGCCAAAGTGTTTGAAGTCTTTTTCCTGACACAGCATTACAAGTGACATGTGGTCTGTACTTGATGAGGTGGTAAATTAGCCAGAGACAAATATACAGCTACTACTTTGTGCTGCTTTTTGCTGAACCTAATGGGTTCACCGCCTCAAAAGAATCTTGATATAGAATTAGTTTTAGACATGATGGGTTTTGAGAAAAGAACTCATTGTTTTTATATACCTGACCATCACTGACATCACAAAGCACATCAGTGTATGGTACGTATGTACCCTGTGCAGCACAATTCTGCCATAAGTCTGACTCCAGTAAATGTCTCAAAGTGTCTTTCAATGGAACATAGTAGGCAAACCTCTGTGACCTTGTTTCATCCCTTCCTAAGTACAACTTTACAGGTTCTGTGTATCTAAACATCTGTTTAAAAGCCCTAGTTCTTGAAAAATTGGTTCTCATTGGTCCTTCATGACTAATGGTGAAAAGGTCAGATTCCTTCACAACATCACATATACTACCAATAACCTTATCTGTTAATTCAGTTAAGTCACTTTTCAGGAATGCACTTAATTTATTCAAAGTATATGTCTGTCCTAGTTCATGTATGCTTAGCATCTCTTCAATAATATTTTGTATAGTTGATGCTGGCAGAAGAAACTGCCCATGTAATTTCAAGTAGAAAAGAGAAATATTTCTAAGAAAAAGGTCACTGAAATTTTCTGTAAGATGGACTTCACCTTCATCAGTCTCACTAAATCTCTCTGTAGGGCCTGTAACTAACGGTTCAGTTTCAAGAAACTGAGAAACTGTCTCCTTATAAAGATCTCTTATACTGTCCACAGAACATTGTCTGTGTTTCCTGGACATGTAGGCTGTAAACGACGATCTCACAGTGAACGTATGGTCGCATCCTGTCACCGGACATGTCACAACACGTCCTTCGGCTATATGTTCCTTTAAGTGAGCTGTTAGTGATCTGACATCGCGACATTGGCGCTGGCACATAGACATATTACACGTAAACACCGTAAGGGCATTTGTAGTATCAATATATGAATCTGTGTTATGTTTACGGTAAAAATGAGCCTTAAATTCCCCATATGAACGAAACGTATTGTGGCAATCTGTAGCGCCACACTTGAACACGCATCGTGGTTCATGACGGTGAAGTTTGACATGTAAAACATGTTCCCTAAGGGTTTGCACTGATGTTCCACAGAAATAACAACTAAACATTGTAACTGCGTGAACAAACACGCACTCTATTGCTGTTTTAAACACCTAAATGCTGTTTCACATCCCGCTTGCAAATCTAAGTTTTACATGTGCTGCCAAGATACGTTCATGCGCCGTCAACACGGTACATGCTACTCGTGTTTAAAACCACACACTGCTTAACACTGCTTAAAACGATTTAATTTAACTTACCAATTTGCCCAGACACATTTATTTTATTTTATATTCCCACTAGTTTGTAGATTTTTTTTAAATGTTATGTTTGTTATTGGGTGCTTTCCACTTCATGTACCCACATACAGCGCTGGCTTAAAGCAATACATTCTGGTCCTGACGCAATGCATTGTGGTTAGATTTTTATCGTCCGCTGCATTATGTCACCATGTCACGTCGTACAAAAACCTCGCGAGAGCAAGACAGATCATCCTGCACCTCTTAAGTGTTATGTAGTTTTGCCTGAAACGCAAAAATAAAACAAAGCAATTAAAGCCGATCAGTGGCTCAAATTCTGCTGTAGCGATTGAAGAACTTTTGTCGGAAGTTGGATTCGAACCCACGCCTTACTTCGGAGAACAGAATACCCCTTACTTTGAAAGGCCATTTTCGCTGCGCAGGAGGCTTTAGACCGCTCGGCCATGGGGCAGTTTCCAGTTGAACCCTAAGGAGTAGGTTAAGTCCAGCCTTGGCTTCCAAGCTGACGTTTTTCTACATATGTGCTTGTGTATCATGGACAGTAAGAGGGGGCAGGCAAGGAGAGAATTTCTCTCTTTGGGGATCAATAGAGTGTTGTTATTATAACGTCTAAAACGTATGATGGTCTGTCGATAAATCAATAACAATATCAATGAAGTCAATGTTTATCTAAAGGAATCAGAATTCAGGAAAAGCCAGGGGCCGGACCGAGTGTAGGGGGCGTGGCCAGAGACAGCCTGCTGACTGTTCCAAATCATGGGTGCATGTTACAAGTCCGGAACATATTTTAACTTAGTACTAACTTAGCATCATATTTGATCTGATTCGACTGAATATCCCAGGTTTCCATCTCTCATGCATCTGGTGTGACGTGTTTTCAGACTCTCAGGCTGGCGCAAAGAAATCTTACGGGAATTGAACGTCTCACTCCGGTCAGCTGACCAAAGTTGGTAACCTTGGTATTGTGTGTAGGAGATTCGGTATAACTATAATTTCGTTCTCCATTTACATGCCCGTAGTGTCTTTAACCGGCTGCACAAACTGGATCCGCCTCCATTACGACACAACTTTGCCCTTATTGGCTTAAGAATTTAGTCACATACATGACGTATATCTGCTATTTCTCCCGAGAAGCAGGTAAAGCAGTGGTAACTGCTTTGTAGTTAATTTACCTGGTAAAATTAAGTTTAAATAAATGATATAAATACTGTAATAGTACTCGTGAGCTTTGTTTATTTGTTATTAGTTATTGTAATGTTGCGCTGCTTTATTTGTTTAATCGTCTAGTCTGTGGAGACATTCAAGTTAATCAAATAAGAATTGCACTGTACACTGTACATGACCATAAAAACTTTGTATCCTTGAAATAAATGTTTTTGATCTTTTCCTTGGCAGTTATCTTTTTACACAGGGCCTCTATGTACACGATAGTTTTTTTTTTCACGACTAACAGTATGGATCAGGAGTTGGTTATTGTAAAAGAAGTAATGTGCATGCAGGTGATATTTGTATAGATTTATCCACACCCTTGTAGCAGTGCTGCCATTGCAGTCAGATCTCGCAAACTAGGAGTATTAGTTGTCTTTATTTCTCTTTATTTCTTGACGCCAACCCTCTCCATTAATCCGGGCTTGGGACTGGCACCTACCTGAGCTGGCTTGCTCCCTTAAGTGGCTGGGTTAGGCTAAACTATATATATATATTTACCAAGACTACAATAAAACATCTCGAAATGTGTAGTCTAGCAAAACGCAGTTTAAAGAAGGTAGCCTACCTGGCGAAATTGCAAACAAATTAAGGGCGTTAGGCAGCCTTTCCAAACCGCTTATCCTACTGGATCGCGGGGGGTCTGGAGCCTATCCCGGAAGCAATGGGCACGAGACAGGGAACAACCCAGGATGGCGGGCCAGCCCATCGCAGGGCACACTCACACACTATTCACTCACGCATACACTCCTATGGGCAATTTAGCAACTCCAATTAGCCTCAGCATGTTTTTGGACTGTGGGGGAAACCAGAGTACCCGGAGGAAACCCCACGATGACATGGGTAGAACATGCAAACTCCACACACATGTGACCCAGGTGGAGACTCGAACCCGGGCCCTAGAGGTGTGAGGCAACAGTGCTAACCACTGCACCACCATGCTGCCCCCTAAATGGAAAACCATTAAATACAAAAGGAAAACAAAAGTGCTGTAAGACTGTATACTTATGTGTATGTTAGTAAAGGCTGTAGCTGACACAACGGACCCCCCTAATTAGAAAGGGGTAATTGTACACATGTGGCATCCAGTATGTTCTTCTATAACAGTTTTTTAAAAAAAAAAAAAACTCACATTACACAAATTGGCACTATCAAAACGAGGATTATGGGGAAAATGGGGACTGTGATGGAGATTACATACACGTAGGCATGGTATTTAGTTTTTTTTAATCTGGTCACCTTCCAGAGTAATTGTAAACTAAAACCATCTTCACCCTATTTGATTCTTTATAAATGGACAATCAGTCGTGCAGTAAATGGGGGTATAGAGAGACACAGAGCTTGTCTAACAAGAAACCCTGGGAAGCTAACATTAATAGGGTGGGTATGGATAGCAAAACCATTGATACAGATTACAGATTTATATCTCACCTGAACCCTGGCGGGCTCCGTGCCAATAGGGGTTGGGATTAGGGTTAGTTAACTTAAGTAGTAATATTGATGTGTATATTCTCCTATTCTCCAGTCAGTGAATCGTGAAACGTAATGTTAATATGTTTCTATACCTATATGTTCTGCTTAAAAACCCATAAAGGCAAGCACAGTGTTTAGACATTCTGTTACTTAGACTAGTAAACACTAAGATCCTTCAGCTTTCAATTAACCTGACACAACAGTCTAAACAACAAATGTGTGCCATGTCATTTGTCATCTTTACATCTTGTATCCTTTATATGGTAATTGGATTTTCAAGGTGGAATTGCAGGTCGATCATTTTAAGGATCTAGATGTAAACCTCCCTGGTGTTGCTTTAATATTTTTTTTGCACAATTTGCTTCACACACTTCCTCCAGCAGAGAAGCTTACAATACTACACCCCACCAAATGACTGGATGATGCCTTTTTATTTAAGGTCTGGCTGTGAGCCTCGATTACCGATACACTATCTTCAGGCTCCTGCCGGGATCAGTCAGTATGGTGGACCTTTGGAGGAATGGGTACAAAACCATCAGGAAAGTTTGCAGGTGCTTCAAGAGTATGTGAAGGCTTAGTTGGAGGAACAAGCCACACCACGAAATCGGAAACACAATGAGTTGGTTAATGATTAGGGGTTTGATGAAGGTCAGCTGGTGTGTTTGCGGAACCATGTTCGAGGTAAAATACAGGATCATTGGGATGCCTGTTTGTATATGGTAGTTCGGTGTCCCCAAGATCAGGGTGCAGTTTACTCTGCAACTCCAATGGAGGGGGACGGGGTTGTCCGTCAAGTTCACCGAACAGAGTTGCGTCCAGTACCACAGGGGGTTGTTATGTCAGGGGAAGATGTTCTGGTAATGTCTCCTGAGTCTGGGTTGCCCACAGGGGCAACAGAAATGGAATCGGATGAGGACTCTGTGATTTTACGGGGACAGGGCTGGTGGGAGGGGTCGCAATAGAGCATCCACAAGTAGGCCTCGTATAATGGAGGAGGTTATGTCCCCCCCGAGGTGTAGAGACCAGTTAAACGTTCGGTGAGGTCCACCACTGGTCATCATACCAACCCTTATAAGTTACCACGGTCAGTGAATGATCGTTCGGTTGGGGAGGAAGACCAGTGGTTTGGGGATAGAATTCTTAGCTGTGATCGTTGGGTCATCAATTTCATTTTGGGGGATGGATTGTAGCCAGGCAATTATAGGCAGGTATAGGAACTGCAGTTCGGACTGGAGGCATAGCCGGGGCGAGATGGCTGTGCATGTTCCGATGGTAGGGCATATTGGCAAAGGAGCAGGCACGGGAAAGACAGGCAGGGTCCTGATAGATTTGGTGGAGCATCGGCGGGCATATTGAATTTGCAGTGTAGCAGCCTTTCTGTTTGCTTGTTTCAGGGGTGAACAATCTTATCCGCAAAGGGCCGGTGTGTATGCAGGTTTTCGCTGCAACTCCCTAATTAGATTTCTAATTAGAGGACTGATTAGCTGAAGAGTCCTCATACCTGGTTTTGAAGAGCTGACCTAAAGGTTACCCCAAAAACCTGTTTTTTTTTTGTTTGAATGGGGCAGTGAGTCATGGGGTAAACTACTGTTCTTTAGGGGTTTTCAAGGTGGAATTACGGGTCGATAATTTTAAGGATCAGGTTGTAAACCTCCCTGGTGTTGCTTTAATATGTTTTATCTGAGGTTGTATCGTGTATTATCAAGCCAGCCGGCTTAGTGGCCTCGGGAGCGGGGTTTAGTGGGAGCAGCTGGCTAGTTTTATTTTCTTTTTTGTTTGTGTCTTTTTCTTTGTTGTATGTATATTTTGGGTTCATTATTAGGCAGGCTGGGCCTTTTGGCACCTGTAGTCTGGGTGCTGGATTGCCCATAGGGGTCTTTTTTATTGCTGTGATTTGCTGTGTCATTCACTAGTGTGATTTGTGCTGGATGTGTTTTTAAGGTTGTGCTGTGGCGTGTACCTGAGCAAACTTTGGGCAACCTGTTCTCTTGTTGGCTTTATTGACAAAGGGTGGATTAGTCTAATTACGGCCTGCTACAAATAGCTGCATATAACGTATAAAAAAAATCACCTTATGGGTGCTCCGTAGGGTAGCAAGATCTTGAGTTTTTTTACAGTACTCGGGTACGTTTTAAAATTTTCGACCAATCAGCAAACATTATTCTGACAGCATAGCTGGGAAACCAATGAAAAGTGAGTGCAACGTTCTAGAACTTGACTTCGGGTTGACGCTCCCTATAAAAGAGCTGGGTACTGCTTCAAGGCGTTCAGTTGGCGCTACCTCCTGATAGAGTAGCACTGTACGGCTCTTGTTCCGTAAAACAACATCAAAAGGATGAAAAAAAAAACAATTTTTAAAGAAGACGAAAAAAACATCGTCTAAAAAAATAAGCCAAAAAAATAATATCCGAAGAAGGAAAAACATGCAAAGTAAAAAAAACAAACAAAAATAAAAAACAATATCCAAAGAAGAAGGAAAAAAACATCCAAAGGGAGAAAACAAGAACTGAAGGGCAAACGAGGTAGGAGGAAATACAAATTTCGTTTCAGCACCGTTGGAGTGCCAAGCCGTGAAAAGCATTTGGCCAGAAGACAAGGTAAGTGTTGTAGCTGTTATTTTAAAACAGCGCTTTTCAAAATGCTGCTTTATAATCGTTTGAGATCGTTAGCCAGTGTGACAGCTGAAGGCTTTTTGAGTTTACCAACATAAAGTTTTATTTCTGTATTAGGACATTGTCAGGAACAATGATGTGTTCATCGCTATGATGTGGTCAAAAAGCGATGCATTGAATCTTAGAAACATTTGTGATTTTTCAAACAATGCTTTTCCTTTTATTTAATCAGTAAAATTTCCATCGGTTTTATATAGTGCCCCTTGAAATATGTCTTTAGCTCATTTTCCGGGCATTTTACTAGAATGCATCCTGAGAAATACACAAGCTCTGCTGCATTTCCGTGCCTCGATGTTTAGTGCCGAGTATAATTGTTGCAGTTGCCTTTTATATATTCCATGAGACCTGTTGGTACCAAGAGAAGTGTGAGACTGTCAGGGTGAATTTATCATACAATCGCACGCATAAATACCTGAGGGTTGCCAGTCCTTTTGCGTTGTTACAGGAGGACTAGAGCTGACGAGTGTGTTTCTACACACTATCAAGGGCATTGTAGTACAGTTTTCTCAGGTGGGAGAATGCTGCCGATCTCCTATTTGACAATACAGCCCTTGATATATTAGAATATTACAGAACTAGAAGCCTTTTGCAAGGAAGAATGTGAGAAAATCCCAAGTACAAGAACTGAAAGCCTTTCAGCTGGCTATAAGAAGCGCTTGTAAGCTGTGATATCTGGCAGAGGAGGTGTTACTAAGTACTGATTACGTAGGGTGCCCAAACTTTTGCAGAGTGCCATAATAATGTTTTTATTTTGTAATTTTGTTCAATTTATGGCATAAAAAGTAACTATTCATCAATGTTTGCTGAAAATATTGTGTATTTTCCCCCCAGTTCCTAAAGAGACTGTATTAACTGATATTGTTGCTTTTGTAATTGAAAAGATGTTATTTGTCAAGGGGTGCCAAACCTTTGCATAAGACTGTACACAGTGTGTGTATGTGTTTATGTGAGTGTGTGTCTGTGTGTGTCTTTATATATATATATGTGTGTGTGTGTGTATATATTTCTGTATATGCATGTGTATATATATATTTATATATAGTTCACACACATTCAAACTTATTTGAATACACATTCAAAATAATTTTTATTATTATTATTTTCGTTTTTTTTTTTTTTTGTGTTTTAAAATGTTTTATTTTTGCAATGGAAATAAAAATAAAGCAGTCCTCCGTAGAGGAGGGGTGGTGGAGGGAATATATATATATATATACATATATATAAAATAATTGTCACACAACCTGGGTGACATGCCTTGCCTGCTCACCCAGTTTTAGTGCACCTTAGTTATTCATAATGACCATCTAGTCTCGATACACCCATGAATATATATGTATATATATATATATATATATATAGTTTTTCTGTTTTTTTTTTGCAATAGACAATAAAAATAACGCAGTTCTCCGTAAAGGAGGGATGGTGGATGGAATATATATATACATATATATATAAAATAATTGTCACACAACCTGGGTGACATGCCTTGCCTGCTCACCCAATTTTAGTGCACCTTAGTTATCCATACTGACCATCTAGTCTCGACACACCCATATATATATATATATATATATATGTATATATATATATAGATATTTTTTCTTTTTCTTGTGTTTTTTTTTTCGCAATGGATATTAATAATAAAGCAGTCCTCCGTAAAGGAGGGGTGGTGGAGGGAATATATATATACATTTATATAAAATAATTGTCACACAACCTGGGTGACATGCCTTGCCTGCTCACCCAATTTTAGTGCAACTTAGTTATCCATAATGACCAACTAGTCTCGATACACCCATAAATATATATGTGTGTATATATATATATAGTTTTTTTGTGTTATTTTTTTGCAATAGACAATAAAAATAACGCAGTTCTCCATAAAGGAGGGATGGTGGATGGAATATATATATACATATATATAAAATAATTAATGTCACACAACCTGGGTGACATGCCTTGCCTGCTCACCCAATTTGAATGCACCTTAGTTATCCATAATGACCATCTAGTCTCGATACACCCATAAATATATATGTATATATATAGTTTTTTTTTTTCGCAATGGACAATAAAAATAACGCAGTTCTCCGTAAAGGAGGGATGGTGGATGGAATATATATATACATACATATAAAATAATTGTCACACAACCGGGGTGACATGCCTTGCCTGCTCACCCAATTTTAGTGCACCTTAGTTATTCATAATGACCATCTAGTCTCGATACACCCATAAATATATATGTATATATGTATTGTTTTTTTTTTTTTTTTTTTGCAATAGACAATAAAAATAACGCAGTTCTCCATAAAAGAGGGATGGTGGATGGAATATATATATACATATATATAAAATAATTGTCACACAACCTGGGTGACATGCCTTGCCTGCTCACCCAATTTTAGTGCACCTTAGTTATCCATACTGACCATCTAGTCTCGACACACCCATATACACACCCGAAGCTCTGATCTCAGATCAGTTCCATGCCTCCAGAATCTAATGTTACCCTCAAGGAAGAAGGGAAGCTATGATGAGTAAAAAAAAGGTTATTAGAGTGTCCTGTCAGCGTTGGGCTTCTTCGGCCTCCGCCATTGATTTTTCGGTTTCAGGATGGAAAGTACAAGGTGGCTCTGTGTTGATGAATAATCCAGGAAAAAAATGCCACAAAGGCATGGAGTCACACCAGTGGAGTCTTATCCTTGCAATAAAGACCCCTGTATGACCTTTGCTGAATATTTCCAGTTTAGTGGAGCTGATCTGTGAGTAATGCAGTTATGCAGCAGTTTCTGATGGTTTCCGGTTTTGCAGGTGGTGTCCTTTTCAGCTTGGAGGAGGGAGCCTCCTTCTGGAACCAGATGTTGACCTGGAGAATCGTGAGTGACGTTTCCGATTAGCATACCTGATCTCCTTGCCCCGCCACGGGGCTCTGGTGAAATGTAACTATTCAGTGACCCGTATCTTTCAGTTCTTCGCTTCCATGATCTCGACCTTCACCTTGAACTTCTTCATGAGTATCTACCACAACAAGCCGGGAGATTTTAGTAACCCAGGTCTCATCAACTTTGGACGCTTTGACAACGATGTAAGTTTCCCATTTCTGTCGGTGTTGTGATGTAGATTGTCCTTTTTAAAAGTCTGTAGATGGAATCTTGAAAATCAAAATATTGGGCATCGGTAATTGATCTGGTTGTCTTGGCCAATGGTATGCTGTCCGCAAGTCAAGTAGCTCTTGGGAGATGTCGGCCGTTACCCTCTGACATTGGTTTCCTGCCTCCCGTTAGTCAGTGGGGAAAATGTGATGTTTATGGATGTCTGGACAACTTAGAGTGGAGAGCATTTTATAATCATTACCTCGTTTGGGAAAGGCGAAAGAAGACGGTATAATTTTGACCAAAATCCAGAATGAGACCAAGTTCACACTGTTCCCGAACATGTTTTGGTCTTTCCTGTCCGTGCCGTTCAAGAAGGGGCTGATCTGTGAACTTTATGGGGAAACAAGGGTGAGAGAGAAAAGGATGAGCTGTTATTTCCAGAAAGGGCTCGACTCGGTACCCTGTCACATGAGCAGTGATGTATTTTTACCTGCCTTCTGGTCACATGGGTTGGAAAGGAAACCATGAAACGTTTGTTGGGGGACTTGGACACAGCCCCCACCCCGCAGCGCATGACTTTCCTGGGAGGCCCCCTGGGCTGGAAATATAGTCATCACCTCGGTGGACATGAGTACCGCGCTGTTTTAGTTGGGCCTCCTGGTTTAGGTAGGCATGTTAGCCATGGTTGTGGATGTTTCTCGTTACAAGAGAGGCACCTGTAGCAGTTTACATGGTATGCAGATACGGTTGTTTATTTTATTTTTTTTAAACGCAGCAGAATTTTTCCCGCCTTCGGTGCCTGAAGTTTTTGGGAAACGTTTGCCCCGGATGCCCACTGTATGCTTCCTGTAGGATCACAACACGTTCACCATTTTTTTAAAAATTATACACTACTGTGCAAAAGTCTTAGGCAGGCAAAGAAAATGATATTTAGATTATCCTCGTGTTGGTGTAAAACTATGATATTATGCCTGTGAAAGTGTGTCAACTTCGCCATTTCAGAACCTCTGCTAAAATCATCCTAGTATTTGCAGCGACCGTCCAATGCAGCCATGTGTTTTTTTTGACTTGGCCACCAGCACACCTCATACAGCTAGTCAGTCTCTCACTGACTTTTTAAGCCAGTATATTTAACTTTTTTTAATTCAGCTGTTGGTGAAATTTAACAAAATCATGGAACGGCTGAGGTGCCCCTGAGGAGAAGTTTGGGAACTGAAGCGGTGTTCATCTAGCCATCCAACTAGATATCAGTAACTTTTTAGAAAATAGAAGAAATTACTGTGATGTTGTCATTTGCATGTTTGACTGGAGGATTCTGGGTATTGATTTTTTTTCTTTTTTTTACCCCCCCCCCCTCAGAGCACGGAGTACTACCTGTATGAGATTCCTCTGTTTATCGTCATGGGAGCCTTCGGTGAGAGAGAGAGAGAGAGAGGGAGCGTCTTATTGTGGAAACCCAAACCTTGCTCTTTTACATCTTAACGGACTGGTTCTGTTTCTGGTTTCTCATGCCGGGCCCATGTCTCTTTCCCCCCCGCAGGTGGATTGCTGGGAGCACTGTTCAACGTCCTGAACTACTGGCTCACCATCCTCAGGATCAGGTGTGCCTGTGTGCGTGTGCCTGTGTGCGTGTGTGTGCCTGTGTGTGTGTGTGTGTGCGTACTTCTGTGCGCATGTGTGCCTGTGTGTGTGTGTGTGTGTGTGCGTACCTCTGCCTGTGTGTGTGCACGTAAGTGAGGCCTGTTTGGTTTTTACTGTGTCACGCCTGTCTGAAACTTAGGCATCTTAACACTTGAAATTAAATAATTAAATAAATATATCCCGAGACTGTGGGGCTGACCTTGAAACTGCCCCACACTGGTTTGATGCAAATGAAAGTTGTCCCACAACAAAATCATTAGCTGAGCCACCATGCCCCCCCCCCCCATCCCCAGGTATATCCACCGGCCCTGCCTGCAGGTGATCGAGGCCATACTGGTTGCTGCCGTGACGGCCACTGTGTTCTTCACTATGATCTACTTCTCCAACGACTGCCAGCCCCTGGGGGAGGATCAGCTGGAGGAATACCCCTTGCAGGTAAGGCAGCTGGAGGTGGGCTCTCTGTGATTTCATTGGCTGAACAGCTGAGAGGGTGTGTATCCTGTCCTCAGGCCTGAACCTCCACTTATCCCTCTCACAGCTGTTCTGTGCTGATGGCGAGTACAATTCCATGGCCACGATCGTCTTCAACACCCCGGAGAGGAGTGTCCGCAGCCTGTTCCACAGCCCCGCAGGTCCGTGGAGTTTCCAGCACGTGTTTCAGGGCAGGATGGGTCGTGACCTGAAGCCGGATTGGTCGCCCCTGTTGTGCCCTTCTTCTGGAAGAGATTATAATTACAGTCCGTTGTCCATCTTTAGAATGAACACCTGTGTTTGATATTGGTGACAGGCTGGCTAGGTCCGGGGCAGCTGTTTGAACAGTCAGACTCGTCTGCCACCTCTGTCGTGTCGTAGGTTTGTTTACGGGCCGCTTCTGGCTGATTGTTTTCCCAGACAGACAGCTAAACCCATACACACAATCCTCCTCAATTATTCAAGGCTTCCCTCATTTGGGATGGGGGGACTGTCACCCTGCCTGGGGAGAACAGGAGCGCTTCTCAAGTGCCCTGACGAATGCCACCGTAGGCAAGTTCGAACGGCACTAAACTGTGTTCATCCATGCCCTCTAGTGGATGAAAGACATACCAAAGTAACATGGCTTGGTCTTGATCGGCTCCAAATTGCACTTTACACCAGGTAGAAAAATGGAAATGATCATATGAAAAATGCCATTCATCATGAAATAATTTCTGTACACCTGTATCCTCATTACAAGGGTGAATCAAGTAAAACTAGCTGGTTTCGCTAGATTAGCGTTCTTGGGGATCAACTACATGATCAACATTTTAGCAAAAACGTGGGAAACACTGACTTAGGTGATGAATTCCACCACCACCACCCCCCCCCCCCCCCCGGCAGGTTCCTACAATCCCGTGACCCTGGGAATCTTCACCATCACCTACTTCTTCCTGGCCTGCTGGACATACGGCCTGACTGTGTCCGCCGGGGTCTTCATCCCCTCGCTGCTCATCGGCGCCGCCTGGGGGCGGCTCTTTGGCATTTTGCTGGCCTCCATTACGCCGCACAATTCCATACAGGTACATCAGGACGGGTCGCCGTTCCTGGGGAAGCGCCGTATAGCCGGTGAGGCGGCGTGGTCCGCTGGCGGAGGAGGGGCCGTCACGATAGCAGAACTCTTCCCTCAGCAGAGAGAAACCTCACAGTGGCGACGTTTTCCACTGACCTTGATTTTTTTGCACATTTTGAAGAAGCAAAACTGAAAATCCGTTAATGGGTACGATTATATTTCAGGAGGACAAGCCCTCAAACGCTTTCAGTTTGATTGAAGTGGTTTTTGTGGCGATTCGCAAAACTGAAATGGAAGCCGATTTTGCGAACTTGTTGCTGTGTAGGACACGATGACTTGGTTCTAGAGCTCGTATCTCATGAAAAGCTCAATCCATGTTGAGGCACGGAATCATAAATTGCAGGTGTTGTTTCCATGATGTTACTTAATGGAAACACCCTTTATGCAATTTCACTTTGTCAACAAATTTGCTTGTTTGTGCAGAACTTTAATGGAAACGCTGCAGGTTTTGATATATTAAGGAAATTGAACGGGGTCTTTAGAAGTCAGAGGGCCTCCTTCAACACCCGCTTTAGATTGATTTCCTCTTTGTTGTCCAATCAGATTTACTCTTTAAGCAGTCACGTGACTCTTTGAAGGTGCCCTATTGGTTAGTGCTGTATCGATTTCCTGGGCCGCCCAGCGTCATGTCGGCATAGATGTAGTTTAACATAATGTTTGTTGGAAGTAAAGCCCCCTCGAAGTTTTTGAATGAGCATGTTTTATGATTTGTGGCGTTTCGTTTGACAGACCTTGGCCGACCCTGGGAAGTACGCTCTGATTGGAGCCGCCGCCCAGCTTGGTGAGTGTCCGTCCGCGGTCAGCCTGCTTTTCAGAGCTCGTCTAGAGGTGCATGGAGGCACATGAGGCTTCGGGTTTGCGTCTGTTTACGAAGGTCTTTGCCAGGTGGGATCGTGAGGATGACCCTCAGCCTGACTGTCATCATGGTGGAAGCCACCGGAAATGTCACCTACGGCCTACCCATAATGCTGGTTCTGATGACGGCGAAGATCGTGGGCGATTATTTCGTGGAGGTCAGTGTTGACGTTTCGGGTTGGAGCGGGTTGGTCCATTTGGCATTATGTGTGAGCCTGTCAGTGAGTGATGAGCTCATCGCCTTTCAGACCGTGCAGAACTTGGAATCGGGCCAGTCGTGTTTCGTTAACTGCTCCGGTCTCATGTTTGCTTTTGGTGTGGGTGGTGCAGCTAGCCACCAGTCTGACGCCATCTTTTTTTCATCTGTCCTTCCAGTGACTGATTTTGAGAACCCTTCCGTTGTTTTTGCACAGCTGTCTAACTTAAGGTGGCACATCATGCTGTGACAGCTCGTTTCGCTTCTCTGTTCCTCAATGTGCCAGCAAATCTGCTTAGAGGAAGTAAAACTTCAAGGGGTGGCAGCTTGTGAATGTTGTGCAGATGTGATCCTAAGCTCTTCTGAGTGACTCGAATTTTCCCACAGGGGCTATACGACATCCACATCAAGCTGCAGAGTGTGCCCTTCCTGCACTGGGATGCCCCAGCCACCTCCCACTCCCTGACTGCCAGGTATATTGCCCCCTACAGGATTTTCCCTGCTAATGCTTCAATGAGCCCAGTACACGCCTTTAGCAAGACATTGGTGCTTCATTCTCACTGTATATTCAGGTTTGGTGTGTCTGTCCATTCAGGGAGGTTATGAGCTCTCCAGTAACCTGCTTCAACCTGGTGGAGAAAGTGGGCACTATTGTGGATGTGCTCAGCAACACCTCGACCAATCACAACGGGTTCCCTGTAGTCTCCGGGTTGAGTGATGGCTGTGAGGTATGTCCCTCCCACTAGGGGTGATTTTGTTTTCCTGGAGATTTGTCACATGATGTACTTTGGGGCTTTGCTAATCTGAATTTTGTGCTCTTAGCCAGGGAAAATCTGTGGCTTAATCCTGCGTTCCCAGCTTATCGTGCTCCTGAAACACAAGGTGAGTGTGACCTAAGGTTCCTGCAGAGGTCAGCTGAATAAGGAGCATGTCTGTCCACACTAACACCTATCAGGGTGCTTGGTGTATATGCATGCCTGTGAATGACAGTGCGATTGACCAATGAGGGGTCTGTTTACTGCGTACACGGTTGCGAATGTCAGTGCAGCAAGCCAATGAGAAGTGTGCTCATCCACGTTGTGACCGGTGTACTCTTTTCAACCAGGTGTTTGTGGAACGGGCTCGTTCTCGTCTCAATCTGCGCAAACTGCAGCTGAAGGACTTCCGGGATGCCTACCCTCGCTTCCCTCCGATCCAGTCCATCCATGTGTCCCAAGACGAGAGGGAGTGCATGATGGACCTGACGGAGTTCATGAATCCCACCCCCTACACTGTCACGCAGGTACTAGTCTCAGTCTCAGCCTTGGTCTTGGTCCTTGAGAACCAGAGACACATTTGACTAAACAGTCATGTTCTGCGACTGTGTTCTTCTGCCTCTTTTTCAGGAGACGTCGCTTCCTCGTGTCTTCAAGCTGTTCAGGGCCCTTGGTCTGCGGCACCTCATTGTGGTGGACAGTGACAACCAGGTGCGTCTGCCTTGCGAGGTCCTCAGGCCTTCGTCATCTCCAGCACATATCTCCATTCTCATTGTAAAATTCGAAAATTACTGCATCGGTTTTCAGCCAGTGGCCGTTGGGCATCCATCTAGATCAAGGTTATCACCCTGGTTTCCTGTGCTACTCCCACCCCTCCCTCATAACATAACCAGCTATCTATGCCCTGTTCTACGTACCAATCATGTTCCCGGTGCCCAGGTGGTGGGACTGGTGACGCGGAAGGACCTGGCCCGTTACCACCTGGGCAAAGACGGCCTGGAGGAGCTGCAGCTGGCACAGACGTGATGCGTGGAAGGCGACTGCCGCGCTGCTCACCAGGCCAACCCCCCCTGCCCCCAGTCAGCCCCCGCCAGAACCCGCACCGGTCGTGCATTTCAGCAAAGTCCGGAACCCGGGATGCCAATGACTGACTTTCTGGTTTCGTTCACCGAGGGTTGGTTGTGATGGGGGAGGGGATCGATTCCATGTGTGTTTTGCGACTTTTTGTTGCCCCCTCCCAGTTTGCACATAAAATAATTTATCCGTTATGTTTTTAAAGCACTTCAGAGAGAGAGTGAGTGTGTGTGTGTGTGTGTGTGTGTGTGTGTGTGTGTGTGTGGTTCTACACACACTTGGGTGTCAGTCCCGCTCTGTGGTCATTTGCAAAGCTTTGGTAGCATTGTGATATACATTAGTGTAAATGTGTAAAAAGCATTTCAAGCTGTGTGTGTGAGAGAGAGAGAGAGAGAGAGAGAGAGAGAGATTAGCCAGGCCAATAACGTTCCTCTTTTACTCAGAGTTTTTTGAGTGTGGTCTATTGACAGAGGGTACCACAGTTTTCTTGTGACTTTAGTTTTACTTTAGGGGAAGTTAATTTTCCTCTCCCAGATAATTGTCTTGCACATTGTACCATTAACCAATGCCTCCCACCCCTCCCATGCCAGTGTAGGTAAGACCAACCCTGCCCCCCCCCCCCCCCCCGGAAAAACCCTGACTCGCTTTGACCTTTTTCTCTCATGCTGGATGCTAGCGGTTTTTAACATACAGTGTTTTTTCTCGTGAATTCGCCCATTGGCTGACTGCCACACTGCCTGCGTCCTCCCCCACCCACGCCAGTACGTGACAGTATGTATCCCCCCCACCCCGGGTGATTCTCCAGGTCCTGTGTTTTTGATGGCGATTTGTCTCTTGTTGCGCCGTACAGCCTCTAGGTGGCAGAAACCCTGGTTTCTGATATATACCTGAATAAATTATGCAAATCGGGGTCAGGTTTACATGGGTCGGGTGCCAAACAATGCCAGTAGTGTGTGTGTGTGTGTGTGGGGGGGTGACTTCACAGGTGCTCTCCTGAAAATGTGTGTATATCATTGTTTTTAAATGGCACTTACTGAAAGCAGAGTGGGGTTCAGGGCAGCTTAATGATTTGCAAGGTGACCATGGGTCGTGTTTGGCCAAGGGGGCGCTAGTGTGTTGAGGAAAGGAACTTATTCTGGTCTTTGCAGGCTGTGCTAGAAACCCAAACCCACCCCCATGGCTGTATGTGGCTCCGCACTTTAAATGCTTCTTACCCCACCTCGTTTCCCATCTGCGCCCTACAACTTACAAATCCTTGCAATGTCACGTGCAAGGGGGCCCCCTACTGGCCAAGCAAGGCCCTACAGTCGCTGGTGCCCTTGGGGGTCCAGCCGTACAGTTTTTGCCAACAGCAGAGTTTACACTTTGACTAGTTATGTGCTGTTTAGTTATTTTGTTTTTAATTAAGGTGAACTTGCCTAAGTGACCCTGATCAGTTAAATAGGGTTTTTACCCACCCAACAAGCCTATCGAAAATGGACATACCAGTTAAACGGTAAACGATGTGAATCCCTTATCAGATTTTGATTTTATTCTGAATATTAAATGTCGTGTTTTAACTCAACCTTAAATAAATTAAAGTATCTCCATTTTAAAGAGCACTGTGACTGGATGAGAGAATTGTTTCGGCGTTGGCAAGTACCACCTTAGCGTACATTTATAGAAACGGCTGAAATATACTGGATAATTTTGCATAATTTTTATTTTGCCAAGCTTGATTTTCTTCTGTGATTTCTGAAATCTAATAAAGGTTTTGATGCATATGCCTATTTGTATTGCACGAGTCAGTCATGCTGTTTAATAAGAATCATTTGTATTTATACAAACAATGATAAAAAAATTATTGTATTAAATGGCGTGTTTGATGATACTGCTGGTGACTCCGTGGCACTCTTTGAGCAACGTGTCCGTATCCTAATTTTCTACCTTCTGACACACAAATTCTCAGACTAAATGAGATTACTGCAGTCCCGTTGCCGGGGTAATGCAATTGTTTAGGTGGATGTCGCTGAATGCATTTCAGTGGGAGGTCCAGAAAGCCTGGGACGCGATTTGACGGGGTAGAAATGAGATGAACGGTTCTGTTGTACCTTGCAGATTTGTACCTTGCAGATTTCCCTCGATTTGCTTATTAGTTGCTGGAAATCAATATTTAAAAAAAAATGTGCGTTGAACATGCCTTTCCATCCCGATCCATGAACCCAGTTTTCCCAGATATCAGCAAAACAATGAGAAATTCTATATATAAAAAAAAAAAAATCAACATTTGATTAAGTTTTATTAATGCTTGCTTTCATGTTAAAAAATTTTGGTGCACAATTTAATTTTTTTTTTAACACACAACATTTGGTTGAAATTGTAACGTGGAACATCAAGTCTGGGGCGCAGTTAAGGGGGGGAGATTAGGACAGTAAAAAACTTGGAACATAACTGCATTGGTGTGGGTTTGTGGCCCAATATGATATGCATTCATGGGGCCCAAATTCTCTAGCAGAATCACAGCATAGATTTCTTTGTATATTTTTTAGGTTTAAAGGACTCCGGAGATTGAGATATTGTGTTTTTAAAGTTTCCTTGGACTCCCACAGTAAATTTTACAGAGCTGGGGTCTCCATAACTTTTGCTGTGCAATAAATTTTGCTGACTGGGAAAGGGGGGGGGGGTTCCCCAAGATTTTTGCCGGCTCGCCTACCCATCGGCTCACCTTGAAAATGCCCAAAATGCCACCTGGCTGTTCAGCCCTGCTATAAAGTTGCAGAAAGACACGACGTTGTACTGTGACCTTACGATGTTACAGATCCGAGAAATAGCGTACTAAGCAGCACGTGTTTCCCTGCTGTGTTAAGGTGGGCCTTAGAAACCCATAACGCACTAATGCAGCTCTGGATGGCGGGCTATGCGTCAGTAATGCTGTCAGAGAAGATTCACTCATTAGTCTGATGTGAACTTAATCAGATTATGGGTCCTTTTTAGTCGCAGAATACAACATAATCCATGGCAAATGGACATCGGTGCCGTCTTTATGATGTTATGCTGACAGTGCCTTTAATCCCACCCCCCACCCCCCACCAATCCCTTTCCCAACTTCATGTTGTCTCTTAATCCTGTATGTTTCAGTAATATGAAGACGGAATTTCAGTATTCTCTGTTGCGGTTGTTTTATTTTTATCTCGCGAGTTTCATGCATTTTTAAGAACCGCACAGAACATCAGTTAACTCTGTGCTGCTGGAATCCTGAGGATTGCCTTGATGGGTAGTGTAGGAGTTGAAGGATTTGCGTAGTCAGATTTAATTTTTTAAAAAGGAAATCTATTAAAAAGTAACATGCAAAGTAGTTTATTATTATTATTTTTTTTTTTTTTTACATAAGAATTTCAAGAGAAACTGAGAGCCTCGTTTTAATGGGCTTGTCTGGTAAAGTTAGTTTGACACTTGTACTGCATGTATTATTAAACATTTATCTATCCATCCATCCATCCATCCCGGCTCCGTCAACATGCAAACTTCAGTAATTCAAAACACTTAGTATTGAGCTTCCATTGTGAGCCTTAGCAGCCAATAAACAAACCGCCAATAATGAATATCACAGGCTTTGGTGATGGACACAGACTTCCAGACACGCCCCATATTCCTGACGCATTCCTCACCATGACCCTGTCTACTTCACATTCGCAGCCCAATATTTCATTCAAACTGGAGTTCGAAAGCTTGTTGGAGCCGAATGGACAATTTTAAAGACCAACATGGCAGAAAATTCAGTTCTGAAAGAAAGGAAGTTTCGATTTTTAATGAACTTATGAGATGCAGCAGAGATTCATCTTACCCTCAGTAATCTTTAGTTATAGCTTTCAGGGACTGGGATATAGATAATTTAGAAATGTGCTGCTTTTTAAAACACTAAGTAGGATTCCAATACTTTTCCAAGACACGGTATAATAGTATAATGTATTGTTGGTGCGCTGTGGGAGGGAGGTGCTGTCCTGGCAGGGGAGACAGGTGACTGAAACCTTTTGTAGCGATTTGTTCCGCCTGTCTGTTGGGCAGAATTTAGTTTGCTCTCTTTGTGCTTCCAGTAAATCTAGGTCCCGTTCCCATCATACCAGCAAGTCCGTGCAGGGTGGATCTCTGGCTAATCTCTTTTGTTGTTTGATTCCCTCCACGGAGGAAAAAAAAAAGAACTCGAGGTCACCTGCGGTTCCGAACCACATCTCCAGCAGGTCAGTGATCTCAGAGTAGCACATGCCGTTTATAAGCCAAAAGAAAAATGGTTGAAAAGTACGACACCTGTGTTATTCTATTTTGGTATTTAAGTGACAGAATTCCACTAAAGGTGAATTAAAAACTTGCTTAATTTATTGAGAAATGCTGAAGAAGTAAATGAACAAAGGATGAGAGAAGCTGCTGGAATCTGAAGCAGACATGATGCAGGTTCGAAACTGCACAGTTTTGATCTGGAATATGGGACACAATCCACATTATAAGCACTGAGCTAAATGCCAAGTTTTAAATGGCTATTTATCTATTACAACCATTGTTTCAGTGAAAGTTGTATGCAGATGTTTATTACTTAGTAATAAGGCAATATTTGGCTCAACTATGGTTTGTCTGTTACTAATGAAATAAACTTTTCCTATATATAGAGACACAGGACTTTTCTCACTTCTGATCTAAACCATAATTTAGTCTGTTCTTATTTAACATGACACTATAATAAAAATACATCCGAAGTTAAAAATCCTGGAAGACTGCGTCAAATAGAGCAGCAGAGCACCGCCCCCAAACAGCCTCTGTGGGGCAGCAGTGAGCTCAGAGTGCATCCCCCCCCCAGGAGGCAGTGTTAGGAAGAGCAGGCTGCTGTGGGACTTGCTGGTGACCCCAGGGACTTGGTCTTGCCGTTGTCCTCTAAGGCCTGGGCGAAAAGGGCAGGGTTACGGCTGGAGTGCCGCTGGCGTCTCACAAAGGGAAAGACACTGGGGCATGATGGGAAGGAGAACATGTTAGCGTTCCGCTAACACTTGTGGCACTGCCTTTTCTAAGTCAGCCATGTTGGAAAATCCTTGACTACCGTGGAATTACAAACAGAAACTGGAGAGCATCACAGGGGACGCAAAAGCAATTAACATTACAGAACTCTGTGTAGTCTTAGTGACGAAGCTAAGCTGAAGCCAGCAGTTCACACTAAGCCCAAAAATCCCTGGAATTAATCGTTAACAACCCCAGAAACAGAACCTGTGTGTATCCCACACCAATATGAGTCTTATCCCCTTATATAAAATACATGGAATATATTACAGAAAGACCCCTTTTATAGAAGATAATAGTTTTACCTTTTTTTGGTCTCTTGTGGTTCTATGGCTCTAGCCAGCATGTTTTTGTAGAGATCGGACTTTAAATAGCGGGCGTAGGAGTCCTGAGGGTGAGAGGAGAGGCCGAGAGCCCGTTTTAATGAAGCTGTCATCCACTTTCATGGCTGTGCACAGTTAATGCTCCTACCTTCTTCATCAGGAAATAGATGTGCATCTGGGCGTCATCCAGGACAAAACGATGTGGGCTTTTCATGCCCTGCAGGGTCTTCTCCATGGTCTTGCTGTCCACGTTTACCCACTTGCTGGCTCCCGGGGCCAGGAACTGCCTGGGGGGAAGGAAGTGATGAGCCTGAGCTTTGCAGTCCCACTGGGAGTAAGCAAGTGCCACATCAGGGCCTGCTCTAAATTCAACTGGGATGCAAACTGTCCCACTGGGCCACAAGGTCGCACTCACTTGTAGACCTCTTCCACCTTCTGCGGGATCGTAGCGCTCTCGCCGTGCCGGATGTCCTCACAGGCCTCCCAGAAACAGAGGTTCTCCACTGTGAATGAAACAGCGCATGCATCAGCTACCTGCAGGAGGCGCTCATCACGATGCCAATATGGAGGAGAATTGCCTTTCATAGAGGGATCATGATTATTAATTTAGCAGATGCTAGATCCTATTTTTTTTTTTTTTTGAGAGGGCAGGGTCAGTCAGTCCCTGGAGTAACTGATCGACGGCCCAATAGTGAGGTCACTCAGCTGACTCTGGGATTTGAGCTGATGACCTCCTGCAATGAATCCCAATCTGCTGAGTCACACACTGCCCAAATAGGCCCGCAGTGATCAAATAATGAATATGATTCTTACTTGCTGACGATGCCTCCATGAAGCTGATCTACTTGGGCGGGGGGGTCTACATGCTGCTCACCACTGAACTCCTTCTCCAGGTACTCCCTGAACTTGCACCGTCCCAGAGGGTCCCTAAGGAGCTCCGTGAAGCCGAACCCCCATCGTTCCACCCGCAGCTTGGTGGGTGTCTCCACCCTGCACCAGGAGGCGTGGAAGTGAAGAGACGACAGTCACCTCTGGGGGTGTGGCCCTGAAGAGGCAGGATGGGGCGCGGTAACGCACACTCACATGTCGGCATTCAGCGTCCAGAGTGCCGTGTCATCTGTTATCCAGGGGTTGCTGGGGGGGCAGCCTTGCATCATGGGGTCATGGTTCAGGTACTGCTCGCTGAACTTAAGGAAGCTGAACACAGAAGACCAGCCATTCCCAGTTTTAGTCCTACTTTCTATAATCCTTGCAAGTCATCAAATATTCAGGTTCAATGCTGGCATATTCCAGCAAACTGGAGCTCGAAATGGTGACGAAATGATTATACGTCATTGAACCCTATAAGGAAATTCTCTTTTCATCTCCTCCATCTTGCTCTCCATAGGTGAGAGAAAGCTTGGTAGCAAAGGGCAGCTGCCCGTAGAGGCTCCCAGGAACCTGGGGGTTAAGGGCCTTGTTCAAGGACCCACAAGTGTGCTGAAGCCAGGCTTGAACCGGCGACCTTCTGATCAATATTAAGTAATTATTTGCAGTTAAATACAGTTCAATTCAGTTTAATAGTCAACCGGTTTCAATATTAGTTAGGCATCATTAATCCAGGATATGTGTGACTCTGAGATTTATGGTGAAAGATGGATGGGCAGATGGACGAAAGAACGAAATAACGAGGTTAGATTTTCACAAAGAGCAGTCCCCAGCATTTTTGTCAGAATTAACATGAAATAGATCCCCCCCCCCACCAATCAGAGGCACAGTATACAGAATACCCAGAGATATCCCCCAGTTAGGGACTAATGTGGACTGGTGTCGAACCAGTGGTCCCCCAGCTATGCTGGGACTGAGGCTGAATCACAGGTGTTGGGGGGGGGTAGGTGGGGGAGGCTGTTATCCAACCTTTCCAGGCAGATGGAGGACTTGACCCTCGAGCGGCCCAGGGATTTCCTGATGTGTTCAATCTGGTGTCGGGAGCCATGAAAAATCACACGGGGAATATAAGAGTCAGAAAAAAGGCACAGCATGGTACACATCCAAGCCCTGATAAGAGCCATGCTGTTGTACCTTTAAACAGAATTTGTCAATATCTGAGAGCCAACAAAAGAAAACGACAACACAGATGTAGATCCTTCCGAAGCAATTTTCTTATGACAGCATTCTTAAGAGCCCACTTAATCACCCTCTTTGGTTGTTCTTGGCAACCATCCCATCAGCTGAAATAGGTTCACTCTAAATTCTTTCAGGCTTACCTCTCTTTTGTAGTAGTCCGCGTTCTGTTCTGTAAAGAAGGAAGAAACAAAACCGTCTCTAAACATGATATAAGCCACATGTTTATGGGAGTTTTACTTGCGCAAAAATGTTCTGAGGGCACAAGGTTCATTGGTTCAGAGAGATAACCAATCAGACTGTAGAAGTGGTGGATACAGGCAACTAGAGGAGGGGGGGGGGTCAACCAATCAGATGTCTTGTTCCTGCCTCCTCTAGTTCCTTAGACCCACCTCCTCTACAATCTAATTGGTTATCTCTCTGAACCAATCATTTTTCCTTCTGCCCTCAGAACATTTTTGTGAGGGTAAAACTCCCACGAGCGAATCACATGCAAGGAATCAGACAGTAGGAATTCTGCTCACACTCAGCTCCTGGCTTTACTAAGCAGACATCCAGTCTAGAAACCATGAATAATATAGCACTATTACGAGTATGTATTGTGGGACTGCTGACGTACTTACGTTAGCATGGAAAACGAGAGCAGGAAGTGAGGAAGAAGTGAGACAGAAAGATGAGCACAACGAAGTGCTGTCACACTCACACACGAGCTTCCCTCGGATGCCCTCCCACCAAAAACACTGATTATCACTTCACTTCCTTGGGTAATTTGGGGGCCCAAGGCAACAGCCTATTCTGCCTATAGCTGCCATATATATATAGATATTAATATACATATTTTTTCTTCATGACTTTGATCTTATCTAGGCCCCGAGCGGCTCTCTTGTTTGCCCGGATCCGGTCCTGTGACTGACAGAGGCGATAAACAGCAGGTACTGGCATTACGGAAAAAATGTATATGCTTAATAAAAAGCTCAGACCAGCTGGACTCGGGAGTTGTGCCGGTTCCTTCGCTCAGGGCCTTGTTCTTGAACGCTGAATGTTCCCGGCTGCAGAAAATCAGAGGGTGAGAAATCCTTAGCTGAACTTCAGATGAAGAGTGAGCTCGTTTCTCTCAAGCAGACTGACGCCGGTCTAACGCTGCATTAATACCCCTTAGCACTACTGGTCACATTTCCCATGATGCCACTGGGTACAGCCCATGGCGACACTGCCCAGTAGGGGACAGTGTGACAGCTTTCCAAAAGGACCATTCGGTCCTGGAGGGCCAGTCGGTGACACAGTATCCATGATCAGGACTGGGGTACCCTGCTTTACAGAATAAACTAACCAAATGTCGATACTGAATGCAATCTGATTTAACATGGTTTCCTTAAATCCCAATTAAAGTGCTTCAGATCAGCTCAGGACTTAACAGCAGAGAGACTATTTGGCAAATTATTACGCTGCTATTTGCAATTACATCCATTATCTCTCCGCTAACATGCAGCATTAAGCCTGAGCCGCAGGAATAGAGGTCAGATAATGGATCCGGTATTCCGGAGGTGGGATCCTCTTCCAGCTCGTTTAAAAGGCCCAACAAGTGGGGGGGTGGTGGGGGGGGAGACGCAAACACAGCATGTCTGCATTTTAGCTTCAGGCCGTCTCCCAGTCCCTTCGCACTCCTCTCTCCCAGATCCAAGCATCACCAGTCTTAGCGATGCGTCTCGTGTTTCTCGGGCAAAGAGAAAGGAGGCAGGAAGCGGCCATTTTGTCATTTGCTGGTTTTAATCCCCCCCCCCCCCCCAGCTTCCCCCGTCCACCTGGCCGTACCAGAGTGCAGAGCGTCCCTGCCTTTTAAACACGAGCAGCACCTGACTGGGGGGCCCTACGCTGCGTGGTTTTTGGCTCAACTGTGTTTCCGTCTAATTGGCGTCAAAACGGTGGGTTTCATCAATGAAGGTGGTGTGTGGCTGAGCGGGTTGGCAGTCGCCGCCTATGACTGGAAGGTTGCCGGTTTAAATCCCACAGTCAGCAGAGTGACATCACCACTGGACCCCTGAGAGAAGTCCCTAAACCCCCAACTGCTCTAGTCTCAATAAAAGGTACATCTGCAAAATAAGCTGAATTTAGGATGTGATCCGCAGCTGCGTGGCTGCCATTCCCACCTCCTGATGCCGCCCCGGATGGGGATAATGGCCCACATAAACGCTGATGCTTATTAGCCCTGAGAGATGCTGCGCACCCAGCAGAAAGGGGCCCTAGTGACGGCCGGGATTAAGCCAGATACACACCACACTCTGCTCCTGTCCCACACTTTCATTCTCCACTCTCCTGTGTTATTCATGAACTCCAAATTACACTCAGCGAGGGTGCAGTTGCTCATTCCCGCAGCCTGCTGTCCTGTCTGTCTTCTGAAAGCTCTCGTCCCACAGAACATAGGCTTCTTCCCAGCTAAGTAAATATTTCATGATCACACTGAAGCAGTAGTGGGTTATCAGGCCTGAAGTGATATATTCCTCCCCCACAAAGTATGCATGGAGACACTCTGTGTGTCTTACTTAACGAAGATAAAACTCCCCCCCCCCCCCCCCCCCCCGTGAATTTTGCTGAGCTCAATGCTCTGGAGATGACGGAGATCGAAAATTATACCGGAAATGTTCCATATGTCCTTACAGATGTTTCCTTTGCCTTCCTTCATTGAACAAACCCGTTGTCGTGGGAGAGAACTGCACAACCCCCCAGCTCTCTGTGGGGGAATGGGACCCTGCCTATGCCTTCCTGCCAATCCTGCCAAGTTTCCCCTGTAAGTTGAAGGATCTCCTAACAGGCCTGCATGTAGATTAATGTCATACCCAGGACAAAGCAATTGCAGGTTAAGGCCCTTGCTGAAAGGCCCAACGGAGTAGAATCACTCTGGGCATTCACAGGATTTGAACCAACAACCTTCCACTTGCTTGCACAGATCCCTAGGCCCAGAGCCACCACTCTGCCCCACAACCTCAAAAAAATCCTAGAATCGCCCCCAGCCTGAGGCGATATTCGAGCTGCCAAGGTGCATTGAGTTCAGGTTTACCCAGTGTGTGCTTTACTCTAATCACAGCATACTGGGTTTTCGCCGGGGCAGATGTAGGGAGTCAGGGGTTTCGGGGGAGGTGCTTACTGGCGGTCTGTTGACGAGCCAGTAGGCCTGTTCCTGACATTCCAGCACGATGCGGTCCGCCTTGCGCCTCTGTTTGGCTGCCCTGGTAGGAGCAGAGCAGTCGATGGAGAGTCAGAAAGCATACTGGGTAATTAGCATATAGCGGTAATCACTGAACTGCAAGGTAGGGTTTTCATTTTTCTGTTTCCTTTTTCACTTAGAAATGGATTTCCGACTCTAGTGTTTAGGCTGAGGTCTGATTTAACAGATAGGAGGGAAATTATGACCACACACCATGTTACTTTTTAATTTAGGTAACATCATCATCCTCTTAATACGAGATTTATTCATCCATTCTCATCTGTCCCCTTGTGTGCATTTATGAAATTGATTTCATAGCTCGATGCGACAGTATTCCCGGGCTGGGGTGGGGTTTACCTGAGCTGCTCCTTCGCCTGCATCACCACGAAGTCCCAGGTGTGGTTGATCCGTTTGTGCAACATGTTGTAGCTGTCCTGCGGAGACGATGTTTAAATGCGACATTGCCAGGTCGCACGGCTGGCTGCGTTGCTGCATGGGTTCACGTTATGACTCACAGGCCGAACCCCTCCCAGGATATCAGCTGGCAGTGTCGGATTCACAAACCCTCTTACTGATGAGAACCTAAAATGCGTTGACCCTGACGCAACATGGCGGCAAGTTGGTGGATGTCTATGTGCGATCCTACTATGTGCATAATTGGTGGGAGGTTTTCTTACACAAAAATGTTCTGAGGGCAGAAGGAAAATGATTGGTTCGGATAGATAACCAATCAGATTGCAGAGGAGGCAGGACCAAGACATCTGATTGGTTGCTCCTGCCTCCTCTAGTTGCTCGGATCCACCTCATGTACAATCTAATTGGTTATCTCTCTGAACCAATCATTTTTCCTTCTACCCTCATAATATTTTGTGTAAGTAAAACTCCCATGAGCATTCAGCTATCACATGATCTCATCAAGCAATGCTTCAGACCAGCGAATAAGAATAGCATTGAAATGTACATAAATAAAAATTTTCTCTTACCTTTTCATAGTCTATCAGCTGCCCTTGCTTTCTGATATTCTTCTTAGTCAAATAAATCGCTTTAGAAGAGCAAAAGAAAGACATGGCAAGAAACTGTGTTTTTCTATTATTCTAGTAAAGGGAAGTAATGATGTAATAGGCGAGCACATGATTAATAATTGGTAATCACCGTAATCTAGCTCGGAGGCTGGCCACTGCTGAGAGCTCCAGAAGTACGGAGTCTAGCAAAAAGGAGATGCTGTCATTTGAAACTATTCAGAAGCAGCGTGACAAAGGTGCTTTGTGATTTAACATGTCAGGGACAAGGCGGGTGGAAGGCATTTTGCTACTTTAACTGGCATTGGTTCTCATACATCAGTGTTTCCCAATCCGGTCCTCGGCGACACACAGATGATCCACGTTTTTGCTCCCTCCCAGCTCCCTACCAGACAGTCTACGTTTTTGCACCCTCTCAGCTCTGGAGCCCGGACCAGATTGAGAAATACTGTCCTACACGGTAATTCCGCAGTCTCTCCAACGAATAGTTTCGATATGCGTGCCCCCCCACATGGCCACCACCCTCTCAGCGCTGCCCTCCATCTGAAGAAACCGTGGTTTTAGGTTACCTGGAAGCGATACGGCGTCTCGTCGGGCCCCAGGACGAGCGTCCTGGGGTCCTTTAGGGGGTAAATGTAGCCGTGCTTCACGATCAGATTCCCCACATGAAGTGCCTCTGAAAACACACAAAGTGGTCACTCATTTCCACGTAAACTACTCAAAGCTCAAACAAATCCACTACTCGTAGCCCAGATTTAGGCATAGTAATTCTCTAAATTTTTGTCAGTGGAATACAGTAGAACACACGATAACTAGAAACTGAGTAGGCATATTATATTTTATTTTACGGTATAGCAAGTAACTGGAAAAAACGTTGACATGGTGCACAGAATAAGCCGCGGGGATGGTGCATTCCTCATCGGAACTATAATTAATTACGAGTAATTGGGACTTTCCACTTTCCGGCTGCCTCCGCGGCCATTGGCAGTCAGGCGCTCCCGGGGGTTTCAGACCGGCGCAGCAACAGCGCTGCTAGGGGGAAGCCTAGTGTTTACAGGGAGGGGTAACTGCTTACCGGGGCAACAGGTTTTTTGCCCATTCAAGTCTGTTAATGCATCTGCCATCTACTGCCTAAAAGTCCCCTCCTTTCCATTCCGACTTCTTTTCCAATCTGGGCTGTAAATCAGGGAAATCTGCTCCCTTGCTATTTAAAACCTCATCTGCATCGCCCGGGAATTCAGGACAACAGCGTCTTGCAGAAGTGCATAATGAGGGAGACGGATAGCGATATTTCTCCAGGCATGACTGACTGCCTCTGGCTATCAGCGAAGTTTGCATCGGGACTATCAAACCGTACAGCTCAGCATGCGTAGCGGCGCGACTCGGGACTGGCCTACAGATTATTTGTACTAATAGCCTCTCAGCAGAAAGATAAATAATTCAGCAGATAAATTGACGCCAGGGGAAGAAAATCCCAAAAGCTTCAGGCGAATGGGGTGTCTATGTTATGGACAAGCTCAATTCTGACATTTATTAATTCACAGGCTCAGCAATATCAATGGAACAGAACATGCTTCTGTCAGACACGTGAATTGCATATGCTTACACATAAATGCAGCTAGGCTAATCTGTTGTATGGATGACAAATTCTATTACTTCATTTGTATTTATTATTCAAAAGACTCGTTTATTTCTGTTATTTTATTACAAAAAAAAAAAAACCTGATGACGTCTTTCGCCAGCAGGGGCGCCATCGTCGTCACGAAGGGAAAAAAACAATCGATTAACCTCACATAAGAGCACCAGGTAACGCTTCCCTACATACTTCTCGGCCCTACCTTCTTCCATGATGGAGTACTTCTGAATTAGCCACTCCACGATATCATTTCCTGGGAAGGCATAGCGAGGAAGGCATCTAGTTAGAGTCGAGAAATGCATTAAGCCGTCATAAATCAAAAACGCTGAACTCGATAAATAAATTACATAAATAAATATGAGCGCAAGGAGATCGATGACAGTCTTAATGCACAGGATTCCCGAAGACCGCCGATGTATGGGCTTTCCTGTGAAGGGCTTAAATGACCATTAGGACCCGGCCCCCGGGACACTGCACGGCCGGGTGTAAGACAACCCGGGCGGCATGAAAAATTATTTTTAAAAAGTAAAATATGTATCGTGCACCTGTCATCGCATGTGGAATCACTGTGATTAACAGTCTTTGATTCTTCATCTTTATCCCCATGTCGGGATCTTGCATCGCCACAATGACTTGTTCAATCTGGGATAAGAAGAATAGTCAAAATCGTGAAATCAAGGTGACGACAGACATAGTGAAAACGTTCAACCTAGTAATATAATAATTGCTTAATGTGTGATTTGATATGTAATCGTTATATTCATCATTAAATCACCGGAGAGACACACTCATATATTTAGGCATATATATAAGTAAACTACAAGGTTTTTCCTCTGACTATCTTAACTGCACGTCAAAGACGTTATCGGATATTCCCGACTACAGACTTTCGGTTTGATCATTTATTCGCGTTATTAATTCGGCTCCTGATTACATTAAACTAAACATGCTCAGATTGTTACAACCTTTGCTTGTCGGTTATTTTTGGGATCTTTCTGGATGGGCTCAAGGCGGGGTCTGTAAGCACAAGCAAACTGCCAGCACTTTTGTTTTACATGAAAATAGTTTGATGTCGGCCTATTGCGTTATTGTCTGGCTATAATTTGGAGGCAATATTAAACAATAGGCCCATATATTGTAAATATACATGTTGTGTTGTTTTGTTGTTATCACAAACGTATAGCCTGATCATAAATTTCATGGATACCTGGATGTTGTATGTTCCATTATATTTATGAATGAATGATTTATGTGAAGTCTGGCTTAGATTCGAGAATTAATCATATAGATTAAAAAAAGTTTTCATTTAAAACTTATCTCATATAATAAAATCCTCGTCCGAACGAACATATGTCAGAATGAAAAAACATTTAAATTATTTTTGTGATGCATCAGTATCAATAGCTACAACGTCATAACAGATATAGATATAATGCGGTTCATACTTTTGAAGTTGATGCGTATCTCCCGAAAAAAATCAACTCCAGAAGAGTCCGCGTCTGTAAATGCCTGAACTTCGGAATCGATCCTACCTTTGTTAGGCGCGGCATCTGTGTCTTGCAGCTGTTCCCTTGGATAAAGATGTTAATTGTCATGCTTACAGCATCTCGATCTCCGGCGTTTGTGAAGTTGGGATTGATGCTGTCCTGTGTTTTTTTTTTCCTTCCACACTTAAGCTCTGCTTGTTACTGCCCCATAGCGGAGCGCAAGTGAAACGGACTACCGGAGATTTGCACTGTTTTTCTGTTAGTGTGTATAATCAAAATATGACTCAGTTTGGCCAGTTAGAAAAATATGATAATAGAAAAGTATTCTTTTCCTCTCACTTTTTTTTCTTGATTTAATTACCGACTTCACGTACTTACACTGTGTCCCGTTGCACGATGTAATATTGCGAAACTATGATTTTGTGGCAGTGTTTTGTAAAGGAATTTTCCGTTTAATCATCGTCTTAGTATAAAGCTATATGGTTGTTCTGGTATCAGTGGACGTACATTATGTATTTTTTCTTCTCTTGAGCACCATGGTCATGACATGAAGCTCAGTCATTGATTACTCGCAAATGTTAGTAGTCATCCGCTGTTTATCTTGAAGATGTAAAAGTAGTGCGCGTACATCTCCTCGTTAGTATAGTGGTGAGTATCCCCGCCTGTCACGCGGGAGACCGGGGTTCGATTCCCCGACGGGGAGAGTCTGCATCTTTTTGCCTCGGTCTCAAAAGGCACCAAGCTAGAACCGGCCCCGTGTTAGTGGAAACGGGGCTTGTGACTTGTACTCATGCATAATATTCTGCGGGTCGCTCAGCAGCGCAGCATATGAAACTAGACTCGGATTGTAAGTGTGTGGTTTTGATAATTGATGTATGGATGGATGGATCCTTAATAAGAGATATAAACAATAAGGTCCAGTCGCCAACTAATCATGTAAAATACGTCATAAACTCATGGTTGTTAAACCCAGAATAAAAATGAAGACGTATAACTAGGAAAGTCAACTTGCACATTTCAATTTTGGTTCGATATAATCACGTTGTCCTTAACCCTCCAGTGCAGGAGGGGACGGTAATGCGCATCGAATGTTTCCGAACCTGTGTGTGATACAACCGAGGAAGAGCCGATGACTTCGGGGGAGGAGGGGCAGGCGACTCGGAAGAAAAAGCAGCAGAACCCAATGCAGCCTGTAGCCCATTCAAAGGCCTACTGTTGGACCTCTGCTTATTTTGCAATACGTCTTTAGTACGGACTGAAAAATGTCCGATTTCGATGAGTTTGAGAAGCAGTTAAGCGAAAATCGGCAAGGTAAGTTTGGCTTTGAAGATCGGTGTATGCTCCCTGTTTTAGGGTAATAAAGTGGCCGGCGTGTCCTAGCGCCGAGGATGGTGCGGAGGGCACTTCTGCTGGTTCCGAAAAGAAAAGCGCGGCTGGGAAATCGGTGCCTTTTATCCGAGCGCTCGCCGATTCTGAAACCTGCCCGATTCTTCTTCTCCCAGCTGCCGCAGGATCCCCGAAAACTGACCGCTTTGGTAAATCAGTGACATTCTTTGCTTGGCATTGTTATAGAGATCGCTAGGCCTGCATCCATCAGTGCCCGGCGTACATAACATGGACATTTCAATGAAACGTTATTGGGGTGCACTCGATGTGAAAGCCTGCGGTTTTATTTATTTAATTATTTACCATTATACACTTGGATCATAAATTGTGACCCGCGTATTTTCATTCGCAGTAACACACTATGCATGGATGTTTGTTGCAAGCGTTATATTTTCAAGATCACGTTTAAAGTTTTATGCAAATAAAAACGACCGCGACCACTTGATTTAAAGTCCGCACTTAATAACAGTGTTAGTTACTTGGTTTTTAAATACTACGACGAGTTTTCTATATAATGATATGATTTTGTCTCTTTCCGATGCACAATAGCCTTTCCCTTGGGTCCGAAATGCTGGCCCTGTCATCCGTACAGAATAAGTCTTTCTCACACGATCGCCGTTTCTTCATGATGTATAGACTCTAAAAATCAGCCGCGTTCCCTGGAATCATAACAACTGCTTTTAGGTCGTTATTGCAAAGTCTTGCACCTGTATCTACCTTTACAGCGGATAGCAGTAACTAACAATGATGTACAGTTATATAACAATACACATATAACTTCATTAAAGTGCAGAGAATCCAGTAAACTGAATAAACTTAAGCCATACTAACGCAACTGAAATATACAACATGCGTTACAACGGAGTCGAAAGTAGGATTGATTTATGTACCTATCAAATGGCAATCTTGTCATATCAGCTCCTTATCACTAAATCACTAAAATGTCATTCGAAACGACCTGATTCGGCTAGACGAGCACTAAGTGCCGCCGTGTTTGATAAACTAGCAGTTCCAGTCATTCATATCTGCGCTCTGACTATGCCTGCGATTGCGGTAATTGGTTATTACCGATTTACGTAAGATGCATTGGCCGCTCCGTGTCTGTACTTTTGCAGCGGTGCATTACCGTAACGCTGTTATAACTGATGCATGAAGCTGATTCCTCGAGCAGCACCTGCGTTTAAATGCTTCACTGAAAACTGCACCTTCAGGGATTTATTTAAGCTTCTATATGAAGGACCTGCTGGGATAGAAAGGTGATATTTTATTGCTAGTTTAATAAAGTGCTGTCTGTCAGATTGAAACGATATTAATTACCCATCCATCGTCCAACCAGTTATCTTAGTCAGGCTCCCCTGGAGCCTATTCCAGGCAAATTCCCCATACAGAGAGCAGAGGCAAAATTCAGGCCTCCAGACTCGGAGGCGTGAGGCAACTGTACTCACCACTGTGCTCCTATATCATTAATTAGTCTGGTTATGTTTTTATTGTTTCACAACAGACTGACATTCAAGGGGATGTCCTTGTGCCCTTGAAATTATTAGCCATTGAGAGATGGGTGTGTTTGTTTCAGGAGGGTGTGATTGAATATGTGAATTGAATGGAGGTGCTTCATTCTGGTGAGGAAACTGGGGAGTTAGACCCCGTACCACATCTTGGTCTCCGTAAGTGACTTTTAAGGCATAGCGCTGGGTCAGTCAGCATCCAGCACCCCAGGGAAGTTGGTAATATGATTACTCTGTGACTCATGGGCTTCAAACCCACAACCATCCGGACACACATTCATAATCCCTCTGAGTTACACATCTTGGATTTATCGAAATGGATGGTAGGGGGGCAGTCATGTCGCTCCGCCCACCGTCTCACTGGTACCACGGTGTCGTCCCCCAGAGCGGGAGAAGGAGCGACACAAGAAGCGTAGCCGCAGCCGGTCTCTGAGCCGTGGCGAGAAGCACCGCCGCTGGAGCAAGGACTCCAGGGGGCGGAGTCACGAGAAGCGCAGCAGCAGCCGCGACCGCAAGGGTCGTGACCGACGGAGCAGCTCACGCGAGCACAAGAAGCACAGGTACCCCCCCTCACGGTCCCGGTTACAGGCACTGAAGCTGATATCTAGCATGGTTTGAGGCCTCTTAACAAGTTTCTTTCACAATCAACCAATTGGTTTCTTCGTGGTGGGAAGGGGGACTGTACCCATATTAAATTTTAACTGGCGTTTATAAGTAGCCCCCGCCATAGCGATGGGACCTCAAAGCCAGCCTAAAAAGTGGCGCATGGTCACACCCTCATGACCTTAAACTGCCTGCGATCCAAAGTTAAATGTAAACATTCTGCCATCTGTTTGTTTTTGCCAGATTCTGAGTGTTTACACTGTATTGTTTGGGGAAAACAACCTTCTGTTTTGTGTTTGGGCAGCTACTCTCCTCGGAGAAGCCGTAAGAAAAGGACATACAAGTACTGGGATGTTCCCCCTCCGGGATTCGAGCACATCACCCCCATGCAGTACAAGGCAATGCAAGGTTTGGATGCGACGCTTCCATGTGTGCTAGTTCAGTATTGCAAGGTTATGGTATATTGGTTGCAATGAAAGCATTTATTCTGGAGTGCCCTCCTCCCCCCTGCTGGTCAAAGAGGGAATAACACTTGGGATGATTTCAGACAGTGTGAAGAGAGCTTAAACCTAGGGGTTAGAAGCAAATGAAGGCGACGATCCGGATGTTCTGGCCGTCCCTGGTTGGGGTCTTGAAGCCCTTTCTCCTCCCCACAGCTGCAGGGCAGATCCCCACGATAGCTTTACTGGCAACATCCACCACCAGCGGCGTGGCAGTGACGCCCACCCAGGTGCCGATGGTCGGCAGCCAGATGACCCGGCAGGCCAGGCGGCTTTATGTCGGCAACATCCCCTTCGGCCTGACGGAGGTGAGTCCAGGCAAAGTCCCGCGTTGCCTTCTGTCATGCATACTGGTGTCATGTGTAGCTCAGTGAGTTAGGACACTGAGCCGGTCACAAGAAGGTTGTTGGTTCAAATCCCTTGGGCAGCAGAGTGATTTCACCATTGGGCCCCCGAGCGCAGCCCTTAAGCACTATTTGCTCTAGGAACTGTCTGGTCCTGCTTCTTCAATGAAATGTATGTTGCTTTGGATGAAAGTGTCCGCAAAATAAATAGATAAATGTACTAGACTTGTCAGTCATTTTTTTTCTCGTTTGCCTGTTTTGATGTCTTCAGACGTCTGCCTGTCTTCATTCAGTGTGTCTGCCTGTCTTTTTAGGAGGCCATGGCGGATTTCTTCAATACCCAGATGCGATTGGCTGGCTTATGTCAAGGTCCCACCAATCCCGTCCTCGCTGTTCAGATAAACCAGGACAAGAACTTTGCCTTCCTTGAAGTAAGAGTCTTTCCTGCCTAATGGCTGCTGTGTCCAGGCGGAGACCGCAGCCTTCCCTGATTAACGACGTTCTTCGTTCTGCCCTAGTTTCGGTCCGTGGATGAGACCACGCAGGCAATGGCCTTCGACGGCATCATTTTCCAGGGTCAGTCGTTAAAAATCAGGCGGCCCCACGACTATCGCCCCCTGCCTGGCATCTCAGAGCAGCCCGCCTTCCACGTACCAGGTCCGTTTTGCTTGTCGCCGTCATAACCTTAATCTTTATTTACCTTTGAAGAGCCGATCGGCAAGGCCAGTTTTTTGTACTCGTTACGGACTGACTGTCCTTCGCAAGCTGCGGATGTCTTGTCATATAAAGAGGGAGACTTTCACTTTTATTTACTTAATGTTGTAAATATTTAGCAGACAGTTTTATCCAAAGTGAAGAATGTTTTTTTTTTTTTTTTTTTTTTTGAGAAATCAGGGTCAGCCTGTCCCTAGAGCAAACTCGCCGGCCCAGTGGTGTGATCACCAGTGATGTGAACCAGTGATCTTCTGATGATAACGCTGGCATCCTAACCAGCTGAGCCACACACACACACACACAGCTCAGTCACTCACTTCTTACTGTTAACATAGGGGTGTTGTGTGGCTCTGTGATGTTTGCCCATGAAAAGAAGGTTGCTGGTTGGCAGGGTTGGCAGAGTGATTTCACCACTGGGCCCTTGAGCAAGGACCCTAACCCCCAAATTGTTCTAGGGTTGCTGGCTCCTATTCTAGTTAAAAATTCTGGACACACCTACTGAAAATGACTTGTTTTTCAGCAAGATAATGACCCAAAGCCCACCTTGAAGGTTATGCAAGTAGCTTATTACCTTGTGAACTAGGAAAGAGATGGTCCCCACAGCCCCCCAACCTAAACTCTATAGAGCTGGTTTGGGATCAGTTGGATGAGAGTAAGAGTAAGGTAGCCAGCTTGCGCGCAGAACTTGTGGAAACTCGAGGACTGTTGGAGAAACGGTCCAGGTGGGTACATATGTTAGCTGGTTGAGTCCGCAATGCTGTCATCGAAGCCAATGGCTCCTATTTTGAAGAGACAAAAATTTTGTCTTTGCAGTACTTCATATGCATAACTTCCATGCCCAAAGGCCTTTTACTATAAGGTGAATAACAGCTAAAATAGAGACAAATGCATTAAGAGCAGGTGTGTCCATACTTTTGACTGGTGCTGCATGTGTCAGCATCTCCCATGGAGAGCAAGATGGGAGAGACAAAAAACAGTCGTCAAACTGCCCCAGTATTTAGGTATTTTTTTGCTGGAGTTACATTTATCTGATATTATATAGGAGATAACGACGTCATACTGATTTGAAGTTGGCTTATTTCACTCGCGCCGTTTGCTCGTGGTCATTATCCGGCATGTTGACGGTTTGCTGTGATCGGCCGGCTTTGGGCGC